>NC_034186.2:25366930-25666930 GCF_002021735.2 Oncorhynchus kisutch
AGAGAGAGAGAGAGGGCATTAGAGAGGGAGAGAGGGCATTAGAGTGAGTGAGTGAGAGGGCATTAGAGTGAGTGAGTGGGGGGTAGTAGAGGGAGAGAGAGAGAGAGAGGGGGGTAGTAGAGGGAGAGAGAGAGAGAGGGGGGTAGTAGAGGGAGAGAGAGAGAGAGGGGGGGGGGGGGTAGTAGAGAGAGAGAGGGGGGGGGGGTAGTAGAGAGAGGGTGGGGGTGCCTGTCCCACCCCCACACTGTTCCCATCACTTCCAACAGCACTGTGGGACACCACATTCTGCTATAATGCCTGTGGGGTCACATGACAAGGGAGGAAACAGAGCTGTAAGTTAGACAGATTTCACGCTGACTACACACATGTAGTAGTATTCATACACACGTTATAGACTAATGCTCACACACACCTAGTACTGTTCACAGCATCTACTTCCACTGTAGCATTGTTTACATAAATACTGTGAACATTCCTGCACGTTGTATGACATGTCCTGTATGTATATATCACAAGCACATATAGTCTCTGGATCCAAGTTGGCTTCAGTTCACCTCGCAGGAGGATCACACTGTCCAGAGAGACAATTCATCTCTGATGTTGCTGAGCTTGTTCAGAGACAACGAGACACATTCTCACAACAGAATAGGCTTGTGAAACCTTGTGCGTCTGTGTCAGTCTGAGGGCGTTCAATGTTGTTTTTGGATGTTTGTACAGCTTTGGTTTCAGTATGTGTGTTTATGTATGTGTGTATATTTGTGTTTGACTGTGTGTGGAGATCTGTGTTTGTGTGGAGGTGTTTGTGTGCCTTTGATTGTGTGTGTGCTTTATATTTTATGTGGATGCGTATGTATGTATGTATGTATGTATGTATGTATGTATGTACAGTGGGGTAAAGTATTTAGTCAGCCACCAATTGTGCAAGTTCTCCCACTTAAAAAGATGAGAGGCCTGTAATTTTCATCATAGGTACACTTCAACTATGACAGACAAAATGAGAAAAAAATATCCAGAAAATCACATTGTAGGATTTTTAATGGATTTATTTGCAAATTATGGTGGAAAATAAGTATGTGTAATATATGTGTGTAATATATATATATATATATATATGAGTGTATTTATATTGCAGTGGAAGAGAACAGTGTTGACAGGATCTGTACTGGCTCTGTAGCAAATGGCTACATATTCTCACATTCTAAAGAGCTCAAGAAGAGCCAGGCTACATATTCTCACATTCTAAAGAGGAGAAGAGCCAGGCTACATATTCTAAAGAGGAGAAGAAGAGCCGGGCTACATATTGTCACATTCTAAAGAGCTGAAGAGGAGCCGGGCTACATATTCTCACATTCTAAAGAGGAGAAGAGCCAGGCTACATATTCTCACATTCTAAAGAGGAGAAGAAGAGCCAGGCTACATATTCTCACATTCTAAAGAGGAGAAGAAGAGCCAGGCTACATATTCTGAGGAGAAGAAGAGCCGGGCTACATATTGTCACATTCTAAAGAGCTGAAGAGGAGCCGGGCTACATATTCTCACATTCTAAAGAGGAGAAGAAGAGCCAGGCTACATATTCTCACATTCTAAAGAGGAGAAGAAGAGCCGGGCTACATATTCTCACATTCTAAAGAGGAGAAGAAGAGCCAGGCTACATATTCTCACATTCTAGAGCTGAAGAAGAGCCAGGCTACATATTCTCACATTCTAAAGAGGAGAAGAAGAGCCAGGCTACATATTCTCACATTCTAAAGAGGAGAAGAAGAGCCAGGCTACATATTCTCACATTCTAAAGAGCTGAAGAAGAGCCAGGCTACATATTCTCACATTCTAAAGAGGAGAAGAAGAGCCAGGCTACATATTCTAAAGAGGAGAAGAAGAGCCGGGCTACATATTGTCACATTCTAAAGAGCTGAAGAGGAGCCGGGCTACATATTCTAAAGAGGAGAAGAAGAGCCGGGCTACATATTCTCACATTCTAAAGAGCTGAAGAAGAGCCGGGCTACATATTCTCACATTCTAAAGAGGAGAAGAAGAGCCGGGCTACATATTCTCACATTCTAAAGAGGAGAAGAAGAGCCGGGCTACATATTCTCACATTCTAAAGAGGAGAAGAAGAGCCGGGCTACATATTCTCACATTCTAAAGAGGAGAAGAAGAGCCGGGCTACATATTCTCACATTCTAAAGAGGAGAAGAAGAGCCGGGCTACATATTCTCACATTCTAAAGAGGAGAAGAAGAGCCGGGCTACATATTCTAAAGAGGAGAAGAAGAGCCGGGCTACATATTCTAAAGAGGAGAAGAAGAGCCGGGCTACATATTCTAAAGAGGAGAAGAAGAGCCGGGCTACATATTCTCACATTCTAAAGAGGAGAAGAAGAGCCGGGCTACATATTCTCACATTCTAAAGAGGAGAAGAAGAGCCGGGCTACATATTCTCACATTCTAAAGAGGAGAAGAAGAGCCGGGCTACATATTCTCACATTCTAAAGAGGAGAAGAAGAGCCGGGCTACATATTCTCACATTCTAAAGAGGAGAAGAAGGGCCGGGCTACATATTCTCACATTCTAAAGAGGAGAAGAAGAGCCGGGCTACATATTCTCACATTCTAAAGAGGAGAAGAAGAGCCGGGCTACATATTGTCACATTCTAAAGAGGAGAAGAAGAGCCGGGCTACATATTGTCACATTCTAAAGAGGAGAAGAAGAGCCGGGCTACATATTGTCACATTCTAATTAGGAGAAGAAGAGCCGGGCTACATATTGTCACATTCTAAAGAGGAGAAGAAGAGCCGGGCTACATATTGTCACATTCTAAAGAGGAGAAGAAGAGCCGGGCTACATATTCTCACATTCTAAAGAGGAGAAGAAGAGCCGGGCTACATATTCTCACATTCTAAAGAGGAGAAGAAGAGCCGGGCTACATATTCTCACATTCTAAAGAGGAGAAGAAGAGCCGGGCTACATATTGTCACATTCTAAAGAGGAGAAGAAGAGCCGGGCTACATATTGTCACATTCTAAAGAGCTGAAGAGGAGCCGGGCTACATATTCTCACATTCTAAAGAGGAGAAGAAGAGCCGGGCTACATATTCTCACATTCTAAAGAGGAGAAGAAGAGCCGGGCTACATATGCTCACATTCTAAAGAGGAGAAGAAGAGCCAGGCTACATATTCTCACATTCTAGAGCTGAAGAAGAGCCAGGCTACATATTCTCACATTCTAGAGCTGAAGAAGAGCCAGGCTACATATTCTCACATTCTAAGGAGCTGAAGAAGAGCCAGGCTACATATTCTAAAGAGGAGAAGAAGAGCCGGGCTACATATTGTCACATTCTAAAGAGCTGAAGAGGAGCCGGGCTACATATTCTAAAGAGGAGAAGAAGAGCCGGGCTACATATTCTCACATTCTAAAGAGGAGAAGAAGTGCCGGGCTACATATTCTCACATTCTAAAGAGGAGAAGAAGAGCCGGGCTACATATTCTCACATTCTAAAGAGGAGAAGAAGAGCCGGGCTACATATTGTCACATTCTAATTAGGAGAAGAAGAGCCGGGCTACATATTGTCACATTCTAAAGAGGAGAAGAAGAGCCGGGCTACATATTGTCACATTCTAAAGAGGAGAAGAAGAGCCGGGCTACATATTGTCACATTCTAAAGAGGAGAAGAAGAGCCGGGCTACATATTCTCACATTCTAATGAGGAGAAGAAGAGCCGGGCTACATATTGTCACATTCTAAAGAGCTGAAGAGGAGCCGGGCTACATATTCTCACATTCTAAAGAGGAGAAGAAGAGCCGGGCTACATATTCTCACATTCTAAAGAGGAGAAGAAGAGCCGGGCTACATATTGTCACATTCTAAAGAGCTGAAGAGGAGCCGGGCTACATATTCTCACATTCTAAAGAGGAGAAGAAGAGCCAGGCTACATATTCTCACATTCTAAAGAGGAGAAGAAGAGCCGGGCTACATATGCTCACATTCTAAAGAGGAGAAGAAGAGCCAGGCTACATATTCTCACATTCTATAGCTGAAGAAGAGCCAGGCTACATATTCTCACATTCTAGAGCTGAAGAAGAGCCAGGCTACATATTCTCACATTCTAAGGAGCTGAAGAAGAACCAGGCTACATATTCTAAAGAGGAGAAGAAGAGCCGGGCTACATATTGTCACATTCTAAAGAGCTGAAGAGGAGCCGGGCTACATATTCTAAAGAGGAGAAGAAGAGCCGGGCTACATATTCTCACATTCTAAAGGGGAGAAGAAGAGCCGGGCTACATATTGTCACATTCTAAAGAGGAGAAGAAGAGCCGGGCTACATATTGTCACATTCTAAAGAGCTGAAGAGGAGCCGGGCTACATATTCTCACATTCTAAAGAGGAGAAGAAGAGCCGGGCTACATATTCTCACATTCTAAAGAGGAGAAGAAGAGCCGGGCTACATATTCTCACATTCTAAAGAGCTGAAGAAGAGCCAGGCTACATATTCTCACATTCTAAAGAGGAGAAGAAGAGCCAGGCTACATATTCTGAGGAGAAGAAGAGCCGGGCTACATATTGTCACATTCTAAAGAGCTGAAGAGGAGCCGGGCTACATATTCTCACATTCTAAAGAGGAGAAGAAGAGCCGGGCTACATATTCTCACATTCTAAAGAGGAGAAGAAGAGCCGGGCTACATATTCTCACATTCTAAAGAGGAGAAGAAGAGCCGGGCTACATATTCTCACATTCTAAAGAGGAGAAGAAGAGCCGGGCTACATATTCTCACATTCTAAAGAGGAGAAGAAGAGCCGGGCTACATATTCTCACATTCTAAAGAGGAGAAGAAGGGCCGGGCTACATATTCTCACATTCTAAAGAGGAGAAGAAGAGCCGGGCTACATATTCTCACATTCTAAAGAGGAGAAGAAGAGCCGGGCTACATATTGTCACATTCTAAAGAGGAGAAGAAGAGCCGGGCTACATATTGTCACATTCTAATTAGGAGAAGAAGAGCCGGGCTACATATTGTTTCATTCTAAAGAGGAGAAGAAGAGCCGGGCTACATATTGTCACATTCTAAAGAGGAGAAGAAGAGCCGGGCTACATATTCTCACATTCTAAAGAGGAGAAGAAGAGCCGGGCTACATATTCTCACATTCTAAAGAGGAGAAGAAGAGCCGGGCTACATATTGTCACATTCTAAAGAGGAGAAGAAGAGCCGGGCTACATATTGTCACATTCTAAAGAGCTGAAGAGGAGCCGGGCTACATATTCTCACATTCTAAAGAGGAGAAGAAGAGCCGGGCTACATATTCTGAGGAGAAGAAGAGCCGGGCTACATATTGTCACATTCTAAAGAGCTGAAGAGGAGCCGGGCTACATATTCTCACATTCTAAAGAGGAGAAGAAGAGCCAGGCTACATATTCTCACATTCTAAAGAGGAGAAGAAGAGCCGGGCTACATATGCTCACATTCTAAAGAGGAGAAGAAGAGCCAGGCTACATATTCTCACATTCTAGAGCTGAAGAAGAGCCAGGCTACATATTCTCACATTCTAGAGCTGAAGAAGAGCCAGGCTACATATTCTCACATTCTAAGGAGCTGAAGAAGAGCCAGGCTACATATTCTAAAGAGGAGAAGAAGAGCCGGGCTACATATTGTCACATTCTAAAGAGCTGAAGAGGAGCCGGGCTACATATTCTAAAGAGGAGAAGAAGAGCCGGGCTACATATTCTCACATTCTAAAGAGCTGAAGAAGAGCCGGGCTACATATTCTCACATTCTAAAGAGGAGAAGAAGAGCCGGGCTACATATTCTCACATTCTAAAGAGGAGAAGAAGAGCCGGGCTACATATTGTCACATTCTAAAGAGGAGAAGAAGAGCCGGGCTACATATTGTCACATTCTAAAGAGGAGAAGAAGAGCCGGGCTACATATTCTCACATTCTAAAGAGGAGAAGAAGAGCCGGGCTACATATTCTCACATTCTAAAGAGGAGAAGAAGAGCCGGGCTACATATTGTCACATTCTAAAGAGGAGAAGAAGAGCCGGGCTACATATTGTCACATTCTAAAGAGCTGAAGAAGAGCCAGGCTACATATTCTCACATTCTAAAGAGGAGAAGAAGAGCCAGGCTACATATTCTGAGGAGAAGAAGAGCCGGGCTACATATTGTCACATTCTAAAGAGCTGAAGAGGAGCCGGGCTACATATTCTCACATTCTAAAGAGGAGAAGAAGAGCCGGGCTACATATTCTGAAGAGAAGAAGAGCCGGGCTACATATTGTCACATTCTAAAGAGCTGAAGAGGAGCCGGGCTACATATTCTCACATTCTAAAGAGGAGAAGAAGAGCCAGGCTACATATTCTCACATTCTAAAGAGGAGAAGAAGAGCCGGGCTACATATTGTCACATTCTAAAGAGGAGAAGAAGAGCCGGGCTACATATTGTCACATTCTAAAGAGGAGAAGAAGAGCCGGGCTACATATTCTCACATTCTAAAGAGGAGAAGAAGAGCCGGGCTACATATTCTCACATTCTAAAGAGGAGAAGAAGAGCCGGGCTACATATTGTCACATTCTAAAGAGGAGAAGAAGAGCCGGGCTACATATTGTCACATTCTAAAGAGCTGAAGAGGAGCCGGGCTACATATTCTCACATTCTAAAGAGGAGAAGAAGAGCCGGGCTACATATTCTGAGGAGAAGAAGAGCCGGGCTACATATTGTCACATTCTAAAGAGCTGAAGAGGAGCCGGGCTACATATTCTCACATTCTAAAGAGGAGAAGAAGAGCCAGGCTACATATTCTCACATTCTAAAGAGGAGAAGAAGAGCCGGGCTACATATGCTCACATTCTAAAGAGGAGAAGAAGAGCCAGGCTACATATTCTCACATTCTAGAGCTGAAGAAGAGCCAGGCTACATATTCTCACATTCTAGAGCTGAAGAAGAGCCAGGCTACATATTCTCACATTCTAAGGAGCTGAAGAAGAGCCAGGCTACATATTCTAAAGAGGAGAAGAAGAGCCGGGCTACATATTGTCACATTCTAAAGAGCTGAAGAGGAGCCGGGCTACATATTCTAAAGAGGAGAAGAAGAGCCGGGCTACATATTCTCACATTCTAAAGAGCTGAAGAAGAGCCGGGCTACATATTCTCACATTCTAAAGAGGAGAAGAAGAGCCGGGCTACATATTCTCACATTCTAAAGAGGAGAAGAAGAGCCGGGCTACATATTGTCACATTCTAAAGAGGAGAAGAAGAGCCGGGCTACATATTGTCACATTCTAAAGAGGAGAAGAAGAGCCGGGCTACATATTGTCACATTCTAAAGAGCTGAAGAAGAGCCAGGCTACATATTCTCACATTCTAAAGAGGAGAAGAAGAGCCAGGCTACATATTCTGAGGAGAAGAAGAGCCGGGCTACATATTGTCACATTCTAAAGAGCTGAAGAGGAGCCGGGCTACATATTCTCACATTCTAAAGAGGAGAAGAAGAGCCGGGCTACATATTCTGAAGAGAAGAAGAGCCGGGCTACATATTGTCACATTCTAAAGAGCTGAAGAGGAGCCGGGCTACATATTCTCACATTCTAAAGAGGAGAAGAAGAGCCAGGCTACATATTCTCACATTCTAAAGAGGAGAAGAAGAGCCGGGCTACATATGCTCACATTCTAAAGAGGAGAAGAAGAGCCAGGCTACATATTCTCACATTCTAGAGCTGAAGAAGAGCCAGGCTACATATTCTCACATTCTAGAGCTGAAGAAGAGCCAGGCTACATATTCTCACATTCTAAGGAGCTGAAGAAGAGCCAGGCTACATATTCTAAAGAGGAGAAGAAGAGCCGGGCTACATATTGTCACATTCTAAAGAGCTGAAGAGGAGCCGGGCTACATATTCTAAAGAGGAGAAGAAGAGCCGGGCTACATATTCTCACATTCTAAAGAGGAGAAGAAGAGCCGGGCTACATATTCTCACATTCTAAAGAGGAGAAGAAGAGCCGGGCTACATATTCTCACATTCTAAAGAGGAGAAGAAGAGCCGGGCTACATATTCTCACATTCTAAAGAGGAGAAGAAGTGCCGGGCTACATATTCTCACATTCTAAAGAGGAGAAGAAGAGCCGGGCTACATATTCTCACATTCTAAAGAGGAGAAGAAGAGCCGGGCTACATATTGTCACATTCTAATTAGGAGAAGAAGAGCCGGGCTACATATTGTCACATTCTAAAGAGGAGAAGAAGAGCCGGGCTACATATTGTCACATTCTAAAGAGGAGAAGAAGAGCCGGGCTACATATTGTCACATTCTAAAGAGGAGAAGAAGAGCCGGGCTACATATTCTCACATTCTAAAGAGGAGAAGAAGAGCCGGGCTACATATTGTCACATTCTAAAGAGGAGAAGAAGAGCCGGGCTACATATTGTCACATTCTAAAGAGCTGAAGAGGAGCCGGGCTACATATTCTCACATTCTAAAGAGGAGAAGAAGAGCCGGGCTACATATTCTCACATTCTAAAGAGGAGAAGAAGAGCCGGGCTACATATTGTCACATTCTAAAGAGCTGAAGAGGAGCCGGGCTACATATTCTCACATTCTAAAGAGGAGAAGAAGAGCCAGGCTACATATTCTCACATTCTAAAGAGGAGAAGAAGAGCCGGGCTACATATGCTCACATTCTAAAGAGGAGAAGAAGAGCCAGGCTACATATTCTCACATTCTATAGCTGAAGAAGAGCCAGGCTACATATTCTCACATTCTAGAGCTGAAGAAGAGCCAGGCTACATATTCTCACATTCTAAGGAGCTGAAGAAGAGCCAGGCTACATATTCTAAAGAGGAGAAGAAGAGCCGGGCTACATATTGTCACATTCTAAAGAGCTGAAGAGGAGCCGGGCTACATATTCTAAAGAGGAGAAGAAGAGCCGGGCTACATATTCTCACATTCTAAAGAGCTGAAGAAGAGCCGGGCTACATATTCTCACATTCTAAAGAGGAGAAGAAGAGCCGGGCTACATATTCTCACATTCTAAAGAGCTGAAGAAGAGCCAGGCTACATATTCTCACATTCTAAAGAGGAGAAGAAGAGCCAGGCTACATATTCTGAGGAGAAGAAGAGCCGGGCTACATATTGTCACATTCTAAAGAGCTGAAGAGGAGCCGGGCTACATATTCTCACATTCTAAAGAGGAGAAGAAGAGCCGGGCTACATATTCTCACATTCTAAAGAGGAGAAGAAGAGCCGGGCTACATATTCTCACATTCTAAAGAGGAGAAGAAGAGCCGGGCTACATATTCTCACATTCTAAAGAGGAGAAGAAGAGCCGGGCTACATATTCTCACATTCTAAAGAGGAGAAGAAGAGCCGGGCTACATATTCTCACATTCTAAAGAGGAGAAGAAGGGCCGGGCTACATATTCTCACATTCTAAAGAGGAGAAGAAGAGCCGGGCTACATATTCTCACATTCTAAAGAGGAGAAGAAGAGCCGGGCTACATATTGTCACATTCTAAAGAGGAGAAGAAGAGCCGGGCTACATATTGTCACATTCTAATTAGGAGAAGAAGAGCCGGGCTACATATTGTCACATTCTAAAGAGGAGAAGAAGAGCCGGGCTACATATTGTCACATTCTAAAGAGGAGAAGAAGAGCCGGGCTACATATTCTCACATTCTAAAGAGGAGAAGAAGAGCCGGGCTACATATTCTCACATTCTAAAGAGGAGAAGAAGAGCCGGGCTACATATTGTCACATTCTAAAGAGGAGAAGAAGAGCCGGGCTACATATTGTCACATTCTAAAGAGCTGAAGAGGAGCCGGGCTACATATTCTCACATTCTAAAGAGGAGAAGAAGAGCCGGGCTACATATTCTGAGGAGAAGAAGAGCCGGGCTACATATTGTCACATTCTAAAGAGCTGAAGAGGAGCCGGGCTACATATTCTCACATTCTAAAGAGGAGAAGAAGAGCCAGGCTACATATTCTCACATTCTAAAGAGGAGAAGAAGAGCCGGGCTACATATGCTCACATTCTAAAGAGGAGAAGAAGAGCCAGGCTACATATTCTCACATTCTAGAGCTGAAGAAGAGCCAGGCTACATATTCTCACATTCTAAAGAGGAGAAGAAGAGCCGGGCTACATATGCTCACATTCTAAAGAGGAGAAGAAGAGCCAGGCTACATATTCTCACATTCTAGAGCTGAAGAAGAGCCAGGCTACATATTCTCACATTCTAGAGCTGAAGAAGAGCCAGGCTACATATTCTCACATTCTAAGGAGCTGAAGAAGAGCCAGGCTACATATTCTAAAGAGGAGAAGAAGAGCCGGGCTACATATTGTCACATTCTAAAGAGCTGAAGAGGAGCCGGGCTACATATTCTAAAGAGGAGAAGAAGAGCCGGGCTACATATTCTCACATTCTAAAGAGCTGAAGAAGAGCCGGGCTACATATTCTCACATTCTAAAGAGGAGAAGAAGAGCCGGGCTACATATTCTCACATTCTAAAGAGGAGAAGAAGAGCCGGGCTACATATTCTCACATTCTAAAGAGGAGAAGAAGAGCCGGGCTACATATTCTCACATTCTAAAGAGGAGAAGAAGAGCCGGGCTACATATTCTCACATTCTAAAGAGGAGAAGAAGTGCCGGGCTACATATTCTCACATTCTAAAGAGGAGAAGAAGAGCCGGGCTACATATTCTCACATTCTAAAGAGGAGAAGAAGAGCCGGGCTACATATTGTCACATTCTAATTAGGAGAAGAAGAGCCGGGCTACATATTGTCACATTCTAAAGAGGAGAAGAAGAGCCGGGCTACATATTGTCACATTCTAAAGAGGAGAAGAAGAGCCGGGCTACATATTCTCACATTCTAAAGAGGAGAAGAAGAGCCGGGCTACATATTCTCACATTCTAAAGAGGAGAAGAAGAGCCGGGCTACATATTGTCACATTCTAAAGAGGAGAAGAAGAGCCGGGCTACATATTGTCACATTCTAAAGAGCTGAAGAAGAGCCAGGCTACATATTCTCACATTCTAAAGAGGAGAAGAAGAGCCAGGCTACATATTCTGAGGAGAAGAAGAGCCGGGCTACATATTGTCACATTCTAAAGAGCTGAAGAGGAGCCGGGCTACATATTCTCACATTCTAAAGAGGAGAAGAAGAGCCGGGCTACATATTCTGAAGAGAAGAAGAGCCGGGCTACATATTGTCACATTCTAAAGAGCTGAAGAGGAGCCGGGCTACATATTCTCACATTCTAAAGAGGAGAAGAAGAGCCAGGCTACATATTCTCACATTCTAAAGAGGAGAAGAAGAGCCGGGCTACATATGCTCACATTCTAAAGAGGAGAAGAAGAGCCAGGCTACATATTCTCACATTCTAGAGCTGAAGAAGAGCCAGGCTACATATTCTCACATTCTAGAGCTGAAGAAGAGCCAGGCTACATATTCTCACATTCTAAGGAGCTGAAGAAGAGCCAGGCTACATATTCTAAAGAGGAGAAGAAGAGCCGGGCTACATATTCTCACATTCTAAAGAGGAGAAGAAGAGCCGGGCTACATATTCTCACATTCTAAAGAGGAGAAGAAGAGCCGGGCTACATATTCTCACATTCTAAAGAGGAGAAGAAGAGCCGGGCTACATATTCTCACATTCTAAAGAGGAGAAGAAGTGCCGGGCTACATATTCTCACATTCTAAAGAGGAGAAGAAGAGCCGGGCTACATATTCTCACATTCTAAAGAGGAGAAGAAGAGCCGGGCTACATATTGTCACATTCTAATTAGGAGAAGAAGAGCCGGGCTACATATTGTCACATTCTAAAGAGGAGAAGAAGAGCCGGGCTACATATTGTCACATTCTAAAGAGGAGAAGAAGAGCCGGGCTACATATTGTCACATTCTAAAGAGGAGAAGAAGAGCCGGGCTACATATTCTCACATTCTAAAGAGGAGAAGAAGAGCCGGGCTACATATTGTCACATTCTAAAGAGGAGAAGAAGAGCCGGGCTACATATTGTCACATTCTAAAGAGCTGAAGAGGAGCCGGGCTACATATTCTCACATTCTAAAGAGGAGAAGAAGAGCCGGGCTACATATTCTCACATTCTAAAGAGGAGAAGAAGAGCCGGGCTACATATTGTCACATTCTAAAGAGCTGAAGAGGAGCCGGGCTACATATTCTCACATTCTAAAGAGGAGAAGAAGAGCCAGGCTACATATTCTCACATTCTAAAGAGGAGAAGAAGAGCCGGGCTACATATGCTCACATTCTAAAGAGGAGAAGAAGAGCCAGGCTACATATTCTCACATTCTATAGCTGAAGAAGAGCCAGGCTACATATTCTCACATTCTAGAGCTGAAGAAGAGCCAGGCTACATATTCTCACATTCTAAGGAGCTGAAGAAGAGCCAGGCTACATATTCTAAAGAGGAGAAGAAGAGCCGGGCTACATATTGTCACATTCTAAAGAGCTGAAGAGGAGCCGGGCTACATATTCTAAAGAGGAGAAGAAGAGCCGGGCTACATATTCTCACATTCTAAAGAGCTGAAGAAGAGCCGGGCTACATATTCTCACATTCTAAAGAGGAGAAGAAGAGCCGGGCTACATATTCTCACATTCTAAAGAGGAGAAGAAGAGCCGGGCTACATATTCTCACATTCTAAAGGGGAGAAGAAGAGCCGGGCTACATATTGTCACATTCTAAAGAGGAGAAGAAGAGCCGGGCTACATATTGTCACATTCTAAAGAGCTGAAGAGGAGCCGGGCTACATATTCTCACATTCTAAAGAGGAGAAGAAGAGCCGGGCTACATATTCTCACATTCTAAAGAGGAGAAGAAGAGCCGGGCTACATATTCTCACATTCTAAAGAGCTGAAGAAGAGCCAGGCTACATATTCTCACATTCTAAAGAGGAGAAGAAGAGCCAGGCTACATATTCTGAGGAGAAGAAGAGCCGGGCTACATATTGTCACATTCTAAAGAGCTGAAGAGGAGCCGGGCTACATATTCTCACATTCTAAAGAGGAGAAGAAGAGCCGGGCTACATATTCTCACATTCTAAAGAGGAGAAGAAGAGCCGGGCTACATATTCTCACATTCTAAAGAGGAGAAGAAGAGCCGGGCTACATATTCTCACATTCTAAAGAGGAGAAGAAGAGCCGGGCTACATATTCTCACATTCTAAAGAGGAGAAGAAGAGCCGGGCTACATATTCTCACATTCTAAAGAGGAGAAGAAGGGCCGGGCTACATATTCTCACATTCTAAAGAGGAGAAGAAGAGCCGGGCTACATATTCTCACATTCTAAAGAGGAGAAGAAGAGCCGGGCTACATATTGTCACATTCTAAAGAGGAGAAGAAGAGCCGGGCTACATATTGTCACATTCTAATTAGGAGAAGAAGAGCCGGGCTACATATTGTCACATTCTAAAGAGGAGAAGAAGAGCCGGGCTACATATTGTCACATTCTAAAGAGGAGAAGAAGAGCCGGGCTACATATTCTCACATTCTAAAGAGGAGAAGAAGAGCCGGGCTACATATTCTCACATTCTAAAGAGGAGAAGAAGAGCCGGGCTACATATTGTCACATTCTAAAGAGGAGAAGAAGAGCCGGGCTACATATTGTCACATTCTAAAGAGCTGAAGAGGAGCCGGGCTACATATTCTCACATTCTAAAGAGGAGAAGAAGAGCCGGGCTACATATTCTGAGGAGAAGAAGAGCCAGGCTACATATTGTCACATTCTAAAGAGCTGAAGAGGAGCCGGGCTACATATTCTCACATTCTAAAGAGGAGAAGAAGAGCCAGGCTACATATTCTCACATTCTAAAGAGGAGAAGAAGAGCCGGGCTACATATGCTCACATTCTAAAGAGGAGAAGAAGAGCCAGGCTACATATTCTCACATTCTAGAGCTGAAGAAGAGCCAGGCTACATATTCTCACATTCTAGAGCTGAAGAAGAGCCAGGCTACATATTCTCACATTCTAAGGAGCTGAAGAAGAGCCAGGCTACATATTCTAAAGAGGAGAAGAAGAGCCGGGCTACATATTGTCACATTCTAAAGAGCTGAAGAGGAGCCGGGCTACATATTCTAAAGAGGAGAAGAAGAGCCGGGCTACATATTCTCACATTCTAAAGAGCTGAAGAAGAGCCGGGCTACATATTCTCACATTCTAAAGAGGAGAAGAAGAGCCGGGCTACATATTCTCACATTCTAAAGAGGAGAAGAAGAGCCGGGCTACATATTGTCACATTCTAAAGAGGAGAAGAAGAGCCGGGCTACATATTGTCACATTCTAAAGAGCTGAAGAGGAGCCGGGCTACATATTCTCACATTCTAAAGAGGAGAAGAAGAGCCGGGCTACATATTCTCACATTCTAAAGAGGAGAAGAAGAGCCGGGCTACATATTCTCACATTCTAAAGAGGAGAAGAAGAGCCGGGCTACATATTGTCACATTCTAAAGAGGAGAAGAAGAGCCGGGCTACATATTGTCACATTCTAAAGAGCTGAAGAGGAGCCGGGCTACATATTCTCACATTCTAAAGAGGAGAAGAAGAGCCGGGCTACATATTCTGAAGAGAAGAAGAGCCGGGCTACATATTGTCACATTCTAAAGAGCTGAAGAGGAGCCGGGCTACATATTCTCACATTCTAAAGAGGAGAAGAAGAGCCAGGCTACATATTCTCACATTCTAAAGAGGAGAAGAAGAGCCGGGCTACATATGCTCACATTCTAAAGAGGAGAAGAAGAGCCAGGCTACATATTCTCACATTCTAGAGCTGAAGAAGAGCCAGGCTACATATTCTCACATTCTAGAGCTGAAGAAGAGCCAGGCTACATATTCTCACATTCTAAGGAGCTGAAGAAGAGCCAGGCTACATATTCTAAAGAGGAGAAGAAGAGCCGGGCTACATATTGTCACATTCTAAAGAGCTGAAGAGGAGCCGGGCTACATATTCTAAAGAGGAGAAGAAGAGCCGGGCTACATATTCTCACATTCTAAAGAGGAGAAGAAGAGCCGGGCTACATATTCTCACATTCTAAAGAGGAGAAGAAGAGCCGGGCTACATATTCTCACATTCTAAAGAGGAGAAGAAGAGCCGGGCTACATATTCTCACATTCTAAAGAGGAGAAGAAGAGCCGGGCTACATATTCTGAAGAGAAGAAGAGCCGGGCTACATATTGTCACATTCTAAAGAGCTGAAGAGGAGCCGGGCTACATATTCTCACATTCTAAAGAGGAGAAGAAGAGCCAGGCTACATATTCTCACATTCTAAAGAGGAGAAGAAGAGCCGGGCTACATATGCTCACATTCTAAAGAGGAGAAGAAGAGCCAGGCTACATATTCTCACATTCTAGAGCTGAAGAAGAGCCAGGCTACATATTCTCACATTCTAGAGCTGAAGAAGAGCCAGGCTACATATTCTCACATTCTAAGGAGCTGAAGAAGAGCCAGGCTACATATTCTAAAGAGGAGAAGAAGAGCCGGGCTACATATTGTCACATTCTAAAGAGCTGAAGAGGAGCCGGGCTACATATTCTAAAGAGGAGAAGAAGAGCCGGGCTACATATTCTCACATTCTAAAGAGGAGAAGAAGAGCCGGGCTACATATTCTCACATTCTAAAGAGGAGAAGAAGAGCCGGGCTACATATTCTCACATTCTAAAGAGGAGAAGAAGAGCCGGGCTACATATTCTCACATTCTAAAGAGGAGAAGAAGTGCCGGGCTACATATTCTCACATTCTAAAGAGGAGAAGAAGAGCCGGGCTACATATTCTCACATTCTAAAGAGGAGAAGAAGAGCCGGGCTACATATTGTCACATTCTAATTAGGAGAAGAAGAGCCGGGCTACATATTGTCACATTCTAAAGAGGAGAAGAAGAGCCGGGCTACATATTGTCACATTCTAAAGAGGAGAAGAAGAGCCGGGCTACATATTGTCACATTCTAAAGAGGAGAAGAAGAGCCGGGCTACATATTCTCACATTCTAAAGAGGAGAAGAAGAGCCGGGCTACATATTGTCACATTCTAAAGAGGAGAAGAAGAGCCGGGCTACATATTGTCACATTCTAAAGAGCTGAAGAGGAGCCGGGCTACATATTCTCACATTCTAAAGAGGAGAAGAAGAGCCGGGCTACATATTCTCACATTCTAAAGAGGAGAAGAAGAGCCGGGCTACATATTGTCACATTCTAAAGAGCTGAAGAGGAGCCGGGCTACATATTCTCACATTCTAAAGAGGAGAAGAAGAGCCAGGCTACATATTCTCACATTCTAAAGAGGAGAAGAAGAGCCGGGCTACATATGCTCACATTCTAAAGAGGAGAAGAAGAGCCAGGCTACATATTCTCACATTCTATAGCTGAAGAAGAGCCAGGCTACATATTCTCACATTCTATAGCTGAAGAAGAGCCAGGCTACATATTCTCACATTCTAGAGCTGAAGAAGAGCCAGGCTACATATTCTCACATTCTAAGGAGCTGAAGAAGAGCCAGGCTACATATTCTAAAGAGGAGAAGAAGAGCCGGGCTACATATTGTCACATTCTAAAGAGCTGAAGAGGAGCCGGGCTACATATTCTAAAGAGGAGAAGAAGAGCCGGGCTACATATTCTCACATTCTAAAGGGGAGAAGAAGAGCCGGGCTACATATTGTCACATTCTAAAGAGGAGAAGAAGAGCCGGGCTACATATTGTCACATTCTAAAGAGCTGAAGAGGAGCCGGGCTACATATTCTCACATTCTAAAGAGGAGAAGAAGAGCCGGGCTACATATTCTCACATTCTAAAGAGGAGAAGAAGAGCCGGGCTACATATTCTCACATTCTAAAGAGCTGAAGAAGAGCCAGGCTACATATTCTCACATTCTAAAGAGGAGAAGAAGAGCCAGGCTACATATTCTGAGGAGAAGAAGAGCCGGGCTACATATTGTCACATTCTAAAGAGCTGAAGAGGAGCCGGGCTACATATTCTCACATTCTAAAGAGGAGAAGAAGAGCCGGGCTACATATTCTCACATTCTAAAGAGGAGAAGAAGAGCCGGGCTACATATTCTCACATTCTAAAGAGGAGAAGAAGAGCCGGGCTACATATTCTCACATTCTAAAGAGGAGAAGAAGAGCCGGGCTACATATTCTCACATTCTAAAGAGGAGAAGAAGAGCCGGGCTACATATTCTCACATTCTAAAGAGGAGAAGAAGGGCCGGGCTACATATTCTCACATTCTAAAGAGGAGAAGAAGAGCCGGGCTACATATTCTCACATTCTAAAGAGGAGAAGAAGAGCCGGGCTACATATTGTCACATTCTAAAGAGGAGAAGAAGAGCCGGGCTACATATTGTCACATTCTAATTAGGAGAAGAAGAGCCGGGCTACATATTGTCACATTCTAAAGAGGAGAAGAAGAGCCGGGCTACATATTGTCACATTCTAAAGAGGAGAAGAAGAGCCGGGCTACATATTCTCACATTCTAAAGAGGAGAAGAAGAGCCGGGCTACATATTCTCACATTCTAAAGAGGAGAAGAAGAGCCGGGCTACATATTGTCACATTCTAAAGAGGAGAAGAAGAGCCGGGCTACATATTGTCACATTCTAAAGAGCTGAAGAGGAGCCGGGCTACATATTCTCACATTCTAAAGAGGAGAAGAAGAGCCGGGCTACATATTCTGAGGAGAAGAAGAGCCGGGCTACATATTGTCACATTCTAAAGAGCTGAAGAGGAGCCGGGCTACATATTCTCACATTCTAAAGAGGAGAAGAAGAGCCAGGCTACATATTCTCACATTCTAAAGAGGAGAAGAAGAGCCGGGCTACATATGCTCACATTCTAAAGAGGAGAAGAAGAGCCAGGCTACATATTCTCACATTCTAGAGCTGAAGAAGAGCCAGGCTACATATTCTCACATTCTAGAGCTGAAGAAGAGCCAGGCTACATATTCTCACATTCTAAGGAGCTGAAGAAGAGCCAGGCTACATATTCTAAAGAGGAGAAGAAGAGCCGGGCTACATATTGTCACATTCTAAAGAGCTGAAGAGGAGCCGGGCTACATATTCTAAAGAGGAGAAGAAGAGCCGGGCTACATATTCTCACATTCTAAAGAGCTGAAGAAGAGCCGGGCTACATATTCTCACATTCTAAAGAGGAGAAGAAGAGCCGGGCTACATATTCTCACATTCTAAAGAGGAGAAGAAGAGCCGGGCTACATATTCTCACATTCTAAAGAGGAGAAGAAGAGCCGGGCTACATATTCTCACATTCTAAAGAGGAGAAGAAGAGCCGGGCTACATATTCTCACATTCTAAAGAGGAGAAGAAGTGCCGGGCTACATATTCTCACATTCTAAAGAGGAGAAGAAGAGCCGGGCTACATATTCTCACATTCTAAAGAGGAGAAGAAGAGCCGGGCTACATATTGTCACATTCTAATTAGGAGAAGAAGAGCCGGGCTACATATTGTCACATTCTAAAGAGGAGAAGAAGAGCCGGGCTACATATTGTCACATTCTAAAGAGGAGAAGAAGAGCCGGGCTACATATTCTCACATTCTAAAGAGGAGAAGAAGAGCCGGGCTACATATTCTCACATTCTAAAGAGGAGAAGAAGAGCCGGGCTACATATTGTCACATTCTAAAGAGGAGAAGAAGAGCCGGGCTACATATTGTCACATTCTAAAGAGCTGAAGAAGAGCCAGGCTACATATTCTCACATTCTAAAGAGGAGAAGAAGAGCCAGGCTACATATTCTGAGGAGAAGAAGAGCCGGGCTACATATTGTCACATTCTAAAGAGCTGAAGAGGAGCCGGGCTACATATTCTCACATTCTAAAGAGGAGAAGAAGAGCCGGGCTACATATTCTGAAGAGAAGAAGAGCCGGGCTACATATTGTCACATTCTAAAGAGCTGAAGAGGAGCCGGGCTACATATTCTCACATTCTAAAGAGGAGAAGAAGAGCCAGGCTACATATTCTCACATTCTAAAGAGGAGAAGAAGAGCCGGGCTACATATGCTCACATTCTAAAGAGGAGAAGAAGAGCCAGGCTACATATTCTCACATTCTAGAGCTGAAGAAGAGCCAGGCTACATATTCTCACATTCTAGAGCTGAAGAAGAGCCAGGCTACATATTCTCACATTCTAAGGAGCTGAAGAAGAGCCAGGCTACATATTCTAAAGAGGAGAAGAAGAGCCGGGCTACATATTGTCACATTCTAAAGAGCTGAAGAGGAGCCGGGCTACATATTCTAAAGAGGAGAAGAAGAGCCAGGCTACATATTCTCACATTCTAAAGAGGAGAAGAAGAGCCGGGCTACATATTCTCACATTCTAAAGAGGAGAAGAAGAGCCGGGCTACATATTCTCACATTCTAAAGAGGAGAAGAAGAGCCGGGCTACATATTCTCACATTCTAAAGAGGAGAAGAAGTGCCGGGCTACATATTCTCACATTCTAAAGAGGAGAAGAAGAGCCGGGCTACATATTCTCACATTCTAAAGAGGAGAAGAAGAGCCGGGCTACATATTGTCACATTCTAATTAGGAGAAGAAGAGCCGGGCTACATATTGTCACATTCTAAAGAGGAGAAGAAGAGCCGGGCTACATATTGTCACATTCTAAAGAGGAGAAGAAGAGCCGGGCTACATATTGTCACATTCTAAAGAGCTGAAGAGGAGCCGGGCTACATATTCTCACATTCTAAAGAGGAGAAGAAGAGCCGGGCTACATATTCTCACATTCTAAAGAGGAGAAGAAGAGCCGGGCTACATATTGTCACATTCTAAAGAGCTGAAGAGGAGCCGGGCTACATATTCTCACATTCTAAAGAGGAGAAGAAGAGCCAGGCTACATATTCTCACATTCTAAAGAGGAGAAGAAGAGCCGGGCTACATATGCTCACATTCTAAAGAGGAGAAGAAGAGCCAGGCTACATATTCTCACATTCTATAGCTGAAGAAGAGCCAGGCTACATATTCTCACATTCTAGAGCTGAAGAAGAGCCAGGCTACATATTCTCACATTCTAAGGAGCTGAAGAAGAGCCAGGCTACATATTCTAAAGAGGAGAAGAAGAGCCGGGCTACATATTGTCACATTCTAAAGAGCTGAAGAGGAGCCGGGCTACATATTCTAAAGAGGAGAAGAAGAGCCGGGCTACATATTCTCACATTCTAAAGAGCTGAAGAAGAGCCGGGCTACATATTCTCACATTCTAAAGAGGAGAAGAAGAGCCGGGCTACATATTCTCACATTCTAAAGAGGAGAAGAAGAGCCGGGCTACATATTCTCACATTCTAAAGGGGAGAAGAAGAGCCGGGCTACATATTGTCACATTCTAAAGAGGAGAAGAAGAGCCGGGCTACATATTGTCACATTCTAAAGAGCTGAAGAGGAGCCGGGCTACATATTCTCACATTCTAAAGAGGAGAAGAAGAGCCGGGCTACATATTCTCACATTCTAAAGAGGAGAAGAAGAGCCGGGCTACATATTCTCACATTCTAAAGAGCTGAAGAAGAGCCAGGCTACATATTCTCACATTCTAAAGAGGAGAAGAAGAGCCAGGCTACATATTCTGAGGAGAAGAAGAGCCGGGCTACATATTGTCACATTCTAAAGAGCTGAAGAGGAGCCGGGCTACATATTCTCACATTCTAAAGAGGAGAAGAAGAGCCGGGCTACATATTCTCACATTCTAAAGAGGAGAAGAAGAGCCGGGCTACATATTCTCACATTCTAAAGAGGAGAAGAAGAGCCGGGCTACATATTCTCACATTCTAAAGAGGAGAAGAAGAGCCGGGCTACATATTCTCACATTCTAAAGAGGAGAAGAAGAGCCGGGCTACATATTCTCACATTCTAAAGAGGAGAAGAAGGGCCGGGCTACATATTCTCACATTCTAAAGAGGAGAAGAAGAGCCGGGCTACATATTCTCACATTCTAAAGAGGAGAAGAAGAGCCGGGCTACATATTGTCACATTCTAAAGAGGAGAAGAAGAGCCGGGCTACATATTGTCACATTCTAATTAGGAGAAGAAGAGCCGGGCTACATATTGTCACATTCTAAAGAGGAGAAGAAGAGCCGGGCTACATATTGTCACATTCTAAAGAGGAGAAGAAGAGCCGGGCTACATATTCTCACATTCTAAAGAGGAGAAGAAGAGCCGGGCTACATATTCTCACATTCTAAAGAGGAGAAGAAGAGCCGGGCTACATATTGTCACATTCTAAAGAGGAGAAGAAGAGCCGGGCTACATATTGTCACATTCTAAAGAGCTGAAGAGGAGCCGGGCTACATATTCTCACATTCTAAAGAGGAGAAGAAGAGCCGGGCTACATATTCTGAGGAGAAGAAGAGCCGGGCTACATATTGTCACATTCTAAAGAGCTGAAGAGGAGCCGGGCTACATATTCTCACATTCTAAAGAGGAGAAGAAGAGCCAGGCTACATATTCTCACATTCTAAAGAGGAGAAGAAGAGCCGGGCTACATATGCTCACATTCTAAAGAGGAGAAGAAGAGCCAGGCTACATATTCTCACATTCTAGAGCTGAAGAAGAGCCAGGCTACATATTCTCACATTCTAGAGCTGAAGAAGAGCCAGGCTACATATTCTAAAGAGGAGAAGAAGAGCCGGGCTACATATTGTCACATTCTAAAGAGCTGAAGAGGAGCCGGGCTACATATTCTAAAGAGGAGAAGAAGAGCCGGGCTACATATTCTCACATTCTAAAGAGCTGAAGAAGAGCCGGGCTACATATTCTCACATTCTAAAGAGGAGAAGAAGAGCCGGGCTACATATTCTCACATTCTAAAGAGGAGAAGAAGAGCCGGGCTACATATTCTCACATTCTAAAGAGGAGAAGAAGAGCCGGGCTACATATTCTCACATTCTAAAGAGGAGAAGAAGAGCCGGGCTACATATTCTCACATTCTAAAGAGGAGAAGAAGTGCCGGGCTACATATTCTCACATTCTAAAGAGGAGAAGAAGAGCCGGGCTACATATTCTCACATTCTAAAGAGGAGAAGAAGAGCCGGGCTACATATTGTCACATTCTAATTAGGAGAAGAAGAGCCGGGCTACATATTGTCACATTCTAAAGAGGAGAAGAAGAGCCGGGCTACATATTGTCACATTCTAAAGAGGAGAAGAAGAGCCGGGCTACATATTCTCACATTCTAAAGAGGAGAAGAAGAGCCGGGCTACATATTCTCACATTCTAAAGAGGAGAAGAAGAGCCGGGCTACATATTGTCACATTCTAAAGAGGAGAAGAAGAGCCGGGCTACATATTGTCACATTCTAAAGAGCTGAAGAAGAGCCAGGCTACATATTCTCACATTCTAAAGAGGAGAAGAAGAGCCAGGCTACATATTCTGAGGAGAAGAAGAGCCGGGCTACATATTGTCACATTCTAAAGAGCTGAAGAGGAGCCGGGCTACATATTCTCACATTCTAAAGAGGAGAAGAAGAGCCAGGCTACATATTCTCACATTCTAAAGAGGAGAAGAAGAGCCGGGCTACATATGCTCACATTCTAAAGAGGAGAAGAAGAGCCAGGCTACATATTCTCACATTCTAGAGCTGAAGAAGAGCCAGGCTACATATTCTCACATTCTAGAGCTGAAGAAGAGCCAGGCTACATATTCTCACATTCTAAGGAGCTGAAGAAGAGCCAGGCTACATATTCTAAAGAGGAGAAGAAGAGCCGGGCTACATATTGTCACATTCTAAAGAGCTGAAGAGGAGCCGGGCTACATATTCTAAAGAGGAGAAGAAGAGCCGGGCTACATATTCTCACATTCTAAAGAGCTGAAGAAGAGCCGGGCTACATATTCTCACATTCTAAAGAGGAGAAGAAGAGCCGGGCTACATATTGTCACATTCTAAAGAGGAGAAGAAGAGCCGGGCTACATATTGTCACATTCTAAAGAGGAGAAGAAGAGCCGGGCTACATATTGTCACATTCTAAAGAGCTGAAGAGGAGCCGGGCTACATATTCTCACATTCTAAAGAGGAGAAGAAGAGCCGGGCTACATATTCTCACATTCTAAAGAGGAGAAGAAGAGCCGGGCTACATATTCTCACATTCTAAAGAGCTGAAGAAGAGCCAGGCTACATATTCTCACATTCTAAAGAGGAGAAGAAGAGCCGGGCTACATATTGTCACATTCTAATTAGGAGAAGAAGAGCCGGGCTACATATTGTCACATTCTAAAGAGGAGAAGAAGAGCCGGGCTACATATTGTCACATTCTAAAGAGGAGAAGAAGAGCCGGGCTACATATTGTCACATTCTAAAGAGCTGAAGAGGAGCCGGGCTACATATTCTCACATTCTAAAGAGGAGAAGAAGAGCCGGGCTACATATTCTCACATTCTAAAGAGGAGAAGAAGAGCCGGGCTACATATTGTCACATTCTAAAGAGCTGAAGAGGAGCCGGGCTACATATTCTAAAGAGGAGAAGAAGAGCCGGGCTACATATTCTCACATTCTAAAGAGCTGAAGAAGAGCCGGGCTACATATTCTCACATTCTAAAGAGGAGAAGAAGAGCCGGGCTACATATTCTCACATTCTAAAGAGGAGAAGAAGAGCCGGGCTACATATTCTCACATTCTAAAGGGGAGAAGAAGAGCCGGGCTACATATTGTCACATTCTAAAGAGGAGAAGAAGAGCCGGGCTACATATTGTCACATTCTAAAGAGCTGAAGAGGAGCCGGGCTACATATTCTCACATTCTAAAGAGGAGAAGAAGAGCCGGGCTACATATTCTCACATTCTAAAGAGGAGAAGAAGAGCCGGGCTACATATTCTCACATTCTAAAGAGCTGAAGAAGAGCCAGGCTACATATTCTCACATTCTAAAGAGGAGAAGAAGAGCCAGGCTACATATTCTGAGGAGAAGAAGAGCCGGGCTACATATTGTCACATTCTAAAGAGCTGAAGAGGAGCCGGGCTACATATTCTCACATTCTAAAGAGGAGAAGAAGAGCCGGGCTACATATTCTCACATTCTAAAGAGGAGAAGAAGAGCCGGGCTACATATTCTCACATTCTAAAGAGGAGAAGAAGAGCCGGGCTACATATTCTCACATTCTAAAGAGGAGAAGAAGAGCCGGGCTACATATTCTCACATTCTAAAGAGGAGAAGAAGAGCCGGGCTACATATTCTCACATTCTAAAGAGGAGAAGAAGAGCCGGGCTACATATTGTCACATTCTAAAGAGGAGAAGAAGAGCCGGGCTACATATTGTCACATTCTAAAGAGCTGAAGAGGAGCCGGGCTACATATTCTCACATTCTAAAGAGGAGAAGAAGAGCCGGGCTACATATTCTGAGGAGAAGAAGAGCCGGGCTACATATTGTCACATTCTAAAGAGCTGAAGAGGAGCCGGGCTACATATTCTCACATTCTAAAGAGGAGAAGAAGAGCCAGGCTACATATTCTCACATTCTAAAGAGGAGAAGAAGAGCCGGGCTACATATGCTCACATTCTAAAGAGGAGAAGAAGAGCCAGGCTACATATTCTCACATTCTAGAGCTGAAGAAGAGCCAGGCTACATATTCTCACATTCTAGAGCTGAAGAAGAGCCAGGCTACATATTCTAAAGAGGAGAAGAAGAGCCGGGCTACATATTGTCACATTCTAAAGAGCTGAAGAGGAGCCGGGCTACATATTCTAAAGAGGAGAAGAAGAGCCGGGCTACATATTCTCACATTCTAAAGAGCTGAAGAAGAGCCGGGCTACATATTCTCACATTCTAAAGAGGAGAAGAAGAGCCGGGCTACATATTCTCACATTCTAAAGAGGAGAAGAAGAGCCGGGCTACATATTCTCACATTCTAAAGAGGAGAAGAAGAGCCGGGCTACATATTCTCACATTCTAAAGAGGAGAAGAAGAGCCGGGCTACATATTCTCACATTCTAAAGAGGAGAAGAAGTGCCGGGCTACATATTCTCACATTCTAAAGAGGAGAAGAAGAGCCGGGCTACATATTCTCACATTCTAAAGAGGAGAAGAAGAGCCGGGCTACATATTGTCACATTCTAATTAGGAGAAGAAGAGCCGGGCTACATATTGTCACATTCTAAAGAGGAGAAGAAGAGCCGGGCTACATATTGTCACATTCTAAAGAGGAGAAGAAGAGCCGGGCTACATATTCTCACATTCTAAAGAGGAGAAGAAGAGCCGGGCTACATATTCTCACATTCTAAAGAGGAGAAGAAGAGCCGGGCTACATATTGTCACATTCTAAAGAGGAGAAGAAGAGCCGGGCTACATATTGTCACATTCTAAAGAGCTGAAGAAGAGCCAGGCTACATATTCTCACATTCTAAAGAGGAGAAGAAGAGCCAGGCTACATATTCTGAGGAGAAGAAGAGCCGGGCTACATATTGTCACATTCTAAAGAGCTGAAGAGGAGCCGGGCTACATATTCTCACATTCTAAAGAGGAGAAGAAGAGCCAGGCTACATATTCTCACATTCTAAAGAGGAGAAGAAGAGCCGGGCTACATATGCTCACATTCTAAAGAGGAGAAGAAGAGCCAGGCTACATATTCTCACATTCTAGAGCTGAAGAAGAGCCAGGCTACATATTCTCACATTCTAGAGCTGAAGAAGAGCCAGGCTACATATTCTCACATTCTAAGGAGCTGAAGAAGAGCCAGGCTACATATTCTAAAGAGGAGAAGAAGAGCCGGGCTACATATTGTCACATTCTAAAGAGCTGAAGAGGAGCCGGGCTACATATTCTAAAGAGGAGAAGAAGAGCCGGGCTACATATTCTCACATTCTAAAGAGCTGAAGAAGAGCCGGGCTACATATTCTCACATTCTAAAGAGGAGAAGAAGAGCCGGGCTACATATTGTCACATTCTAAAGAGGAGAAGAAGAGCCGGGCTACATATTGTCACATTCTAAAGAGGAGAAGAAGAGCCGGGCTACATATTGTCACATTCTAAAGAGCTGAAGAGGAGCCGGGCTACATATTCTCACATTCTAAAGAGGAGAAGAAGAGCCGGGCTACATATTCTCACATTCTAAAGGGGAGAAGAAGAGCCGGGCTACATATTGTCACATTCTAAAGAGGAGAAGAAGAGCCGGGCTACATATTGTCACATTCTAAAGAGCTGAAGAGGAGCCGGGCTACATATTCTCACATTCTAAAGAGGAGAAGAAGAGCCGGGCTACATATTCTCACATTCTAAAGAGGAGAAGAAGAGCCGGGCTACATATTCTCACATTCTAAAGAGCTGAAGAAGAGCCAGGCTACATATTCTCACATTCTAAAGAGGAGAAGAAGAGCCAGGCTACATATTCTGAGGAGAAGAAGAGCCGGGCTACATATTGTCACATTCTAAAGAGCTGAAGAGGAGCCGGGCTACATATTCTCACATTCTAAAGAGGAGAAGAAGAGCCGGGCTACATATTCTCACATTCTAAAGAGGAGAAGAAGAGCCGGGCTACATATTCTCACATTCTAAAGAGGAGAAGAAGAGCCGGGCTACATATTCTCACATTCTAAAGAGGAGAAGAAGAGCCGGGCTACATATTCTCACATTCTAAAGAGGAGAAGAAGAGCCGGGCTACATATTCTCACATTCTAAAGAGGAGAAGAAGGGCCGGGCTACATATTCTCACATTCTAAAGAGGAGAAGAAGAGCCGGGCTACATATTCTCACATTCTAAAGAGGAGAAGAAGAGCCGGGCTACATATTGTCACATTCTAAAGAGGAGAAGAAGAGCCGGGCTACATATTGTCACATTCTAATTAGGAGAAGAAGAGCCGGGCTACATATTGTCACATTCTAAAGAGGAGAAGAAGAGCCGGGCTACATATTGTCACATTCTAAAGAGGAGAAGAAGAGCCGGGCTACATATTCTCACATTCTAAAGAGGAGAAGAAGAGCCGGGCTACATATTCTCACATTCTAAAGAGGAGAAGAAGAGCCGGGCTACATATTGTCACATTCTAAAGAGGAGAAGAAGAGCCGGGCTACATATTGTCACATTCTAAAGAGCTGAAGAGGAGCCGGGCTACATATTCTCACATTCTAAAGAGGAGAAGAAGAGCCGGGCTACATATTCTGAGGAGAAGAAGAGCCGGGCTACATATTGTCACATTCTAAAGAGCTGAAGAGGAGCCGGGCTACATATTCTCACATTCTAAAGAGGAGAAGAAGAGCCAGGCTACATATTCTCACATTCTAAAGAGGAGAAGAAGAGCCGGGCTACATATGCTCACATTCTAAAGAGGAGAAGAAGAGCCAGGCTACATATTCTCACATTCTAGAGCTGAAGAAGAGCCAGGCTACATATTCTCACATTCTAGAGCTGAAGAAGAGCCAGGCTACATATTCTAAAGAGGAGAAGAAGAGCCGGGCTACATATTGTCACATTCTAAAGAGCTGAAGAGGAGCCGGGCTACATATTCTAAAGAGGAGAAGAAGAGCCGGGCTACATATTCTCACATTCTAAAGAGCTGAAGAAGAGCCGGGCTACATATTCTCACATTCTAAAGAGGAGAAGAAGAGCCGGGCTACATATTCTCACATTCTAAAGAGGAGAAGAAGAGCCGGGCTACATATTCTCACATTCTAAAGAGGAGAAGAAGAGCCGGGCTACATATTCTCACATTCTAAAGAGGAGAAGAAGAGCCGGGCTACATATTCTCACATTCTAAAGAGGAGAAGAAGTGCCGGGCTACATATTCTCACATTCTAAAGAGGAGAAGAAGAGCCGGGCTACATATTCTCACATTCTAAAGAGGAGAAGAAGAGCCGGGCTACATATTGTCACATTCTAATTAGGAGAAGAAGAGCCGGGCTACATATTGTCACATTCTAAAGAGGAGAAGAAGAGCCGGGCTACATATTGTCACATTCTAAAGAGGAGAAGAAGAGCCGGGCTACATATTCTCACATTCTAAAGAGGAGAAGAAGAGCCGGGCTACATATTCTCACATTCTAAAGAGGAGAAGAAGAGCCGGGCTACATATTGTCACATTCTAAAGAGGAGAAGAAGAGCCGGGCTACATATTGTCACATTCTAAAGAGCTGAAGAAGAGCCAGGCTACATATTCTCACATTCTAAAGAGGAGAAGAAGAGCCAGGCTACATATTCTGAGGAGAAGAAGAGCCGGGCTACATATTGTCACATTCTAAAGAGCTGAAGAGGAGCCGGGCTACATATTCTCACATTCTAAAGAGGAGAAGAAGAGCCAGGCTACATATTCTCACATTCTAAAGAGGAGAAGAAGAGCCGGGCTACATATGCTCACATTCTAAAGAGGAGAAGAAGAGCCAGGCTACATATTCTCACATTCTAGAGCTGAAGAAGAGCCAGGCTACATATTCTCACATTCTAGAGCTGAAGAAGAGCCAGGCTACATATTCTCACATTCTAAGGAGCTGAAGAAGAGCCAGGCTACATATTCTAAAGAGGAGAAGAAGAGCCGGGCTACATATTGTCACATTCTAAAGAGCTGAAGAGGAGCCGGGCTACATATTCTAAAGAGGAGAAGAAGAGCCGGGCTACATATTCTCACATTCTAAAGAGCTGAAGAAGAGCCGGGCTACATATTCTCACATTCTAAAGAGGAGAAGAAGAGCCGGGCTACATATTGTCACATTCTAAAGAGGAGAAGAAGAGCCGGGCTACATATTGTCACATTCTAAAGAGGAGAAGAAGAGCCGGGCTACATATTGTCACATTCTAAAGAGCTGAAGAGGAGCCGGGCTACATATTCTCACATTCTAAAGAGGAGAAGAAGAGCCGGGCTACATATTCTCACATTCTAAAGAGGAGAAGAAGAGCCGGGCTACATATTCTCACATTCTAAAGAGCTGAAGAAGAGCCAGGCTACATATTCTCACATTCTAAAGAGGAGAAGAAGAGCCAGGCTACATATTCTGAGGAGAAGAAGAGCCGGGCTACATATTGTCACATTCTAAAGAGCTGAAGAGGAGCCGGGCTACATATTCTCACATTCTAAAGAGGAGAAGAAGAGCCAGGCTACATATTCTCACATTCTAAAGAGGAGAAGAAGAGCCGGGCTACATATTCTCACATTCTAAAGAGGAGAAGAAGAGCCAGGCTACATATTCTCACATTCTAGAGCTGAAGAAGAGCCAGGCTACATATTCTCACATTCTAGAGCTGAAGAAGAGCCAGGCTACATATTCTCACATTCTAAGGAGCTGAAGAAGAGCCGGGCTACATATTCTAAAGAGGAGAAGAAGAGCCGGGCTACATATTCTCACATTCTAAAGAGGAGAAGAAGAGCCGGGCTACATATTCTCACATTCTAAAGAGGAGAAGAAGAGCCGGGCTACATATTCTCACATTCTAAAGAGGAGAAGAAGAGCCTGGCTACATATTCTCACATTCTAAAGAGGAGAAGAAGAGCCGGGCTACATATTCTCACATTCTAAAGAGGAGAAGAAGAGCCGGGCTACATATTCTCACATTCTAAAGAGGAGAAGAAGAGCCGGGCTACATATTCTCACATTCTAAAGAGGAGAAGAAGAGCCGGGCTACATATTCTCACATTCTAAAGAGGAGAAGAAGAGCCGGGCTACATATTCTGTTTCTTTATGAACATGACACATGCTGTATGCAGCTGCACAGTCTGTCCCTTTTCTCGCTTGCTGCTTCCCTCATTTATACACACAGGTGTAGCGATGTGGCTGAGCGTGTTGTGTGTACTCTACTGTACAGTTTAGGAGTAGGCCCAGTGATGTGTCCATAAATAAACGCCCCAGGTCTTTCCCCTACTCTGCATGAATAAAATCCCCTGCTCCCTCCTCTGGTCCATGCAGCACCATGATGTACAAGCCAGGACTGTGAGTGAGAATCAGCACTGTTCAGCTTCATGCTCAAACAGACAGTACTTCTTAGTCCCTGAGTCACCCACATACTATCCAACTAAAAATGCAAGTCATCCCCCTGGTACAGTTTTAGGGTTAATAATGGTTGGCCCTTGGCTTCCTAGCATCGTTCAGGGGTTGAATGTTGGTTGATCCTCAGACTCTTTGTGGGCCTTTCATTCTTCTCTCCATCATTTTCTCTTTCTTTCCTTAGCGTGTTCTCACACTTTACCCTTACCTCTGGGCTAGATTATTGTTGTCCCCCAGTATCTCCCTCTCTCAGGCCTGTTCTAGGGCTAAATTATGTTTGGCCCTGGCTGTGGTTTTCCTTCCCACTCATGGGCTGAGTTATTGTTGGCACATCAGGCTCGGTGATGCCTGTGTATCCTTCCAGGCTTTTTTACTGCCACGGCCAGGGCTGTTCACAATAGGGCTTTTCACTGTCTGGATATTCCTGGATCCGGGTCCATTCCTCAATTATCTTTTAATGTTGCAAATGTTTCCTGATTTGCTTTTGAACACATCTTCCATTCTGCCGGATGGTGCCACACAGAGAGCACATACAGGTTGGTTTAGGACGGTGAGAAGACCACATTACCCAACAGGCTCAGTTTCAGCAGTCTTGCACACTGTGAACTATACTCAGCATTAGACTTTGATTTCTGGGAATAGGAGTCCTTTGTTGTTAGGCTAACCCTGCCAGTCTAACCGTTCTTGATGAAAACTCAACACGTTTTATAATCCAGCGTTAATAACAAAGTTGTTCAATTGAAGTCGTTATGTCTGTACTTAACATGACTCCATACTTTGTTTTGTATTCTGGAACGTTGTGCCCCATTTTTCATTCCGCCTCTGTTTCTCCTCTATTCATGCTAAAGAAAACATTGGCTGTGTAATCCAACAGGAAATAGTCCCACATCTGTTCCTGGTTCTGAACATCAACATGAAGAAGTGGGGTTTATGGGGAGTTAATGTGTACCCCTCTCCTCTCGCCCCCAGTCCTGGCGTCGCTCCGTCCCCCTGTCCATCTACCTCCAGGCTGCCCTCCTCACCCCCACCTCCCCCACTTCTTCATGTGTCTCTGTGAATCATCCTTAGAGGAGGGAGGGTCTTAAACAGTCTGAGGAACCCAGCTTCACTCTGCCAGCTCTGCAAATAATCAGACAACCTTTGATTCACACGTATTAGTCAGTCTTAGACAGCCTCACAGGGACTCTTATCACTCACTCACTCACTCACTCACTCACTCACTCACACACACAGTATATACAGTGCCATGCCCCTTTCTGATGTTCTCTAATTTAGCATGTTTCTGATACTGAATATTATCAGATCTTCAACCAAAACCTAATATTAGATAAAGGGAACCTGAGTTTACAAATAACGCAAAAAAGGTATACTTATTTATTTAATAAACTAAGTTATGCAACACCCAATGCCCTGTGTGAAAAAGTAATTGCACCCTTACACTCAATAACTGGTTGTTCCACCTTTAGCTGCAATGACACCAACCAAACACTTCCTGTAGTTGTTGATCAGTCTCACACGTCGCTGTGGAGGAATTCTGGCCCACTCTTCCATAAAGAGCTGCTGTAACAGTAACATGTGTGTTTTTTAAGAATGAACTGCTTGTTTGAAGTCCTGCCACAACATCTCAATTGGGACTAGGTCTGGACTTTGACTAAAACATTCCACTTCAACTTCAGATTTGTTGCTTTTTAGCCATTTTCATGTAGACTTCAATGTGTGTTTTGGATCATTGTCTTGCTGCAAAGGGGGCAAATACTACTTCACACATTCTATCACACGCTGACTCATATAAAACAGACCCCCACACTTCGACAATAACACTTACAGATACACACTTTCACAGAAAATACAGTTTGCCCAATACATGATTATGGCTGAGGTTCTCACAGCCGTCTCCTCCAAGCTTCTCTTCTCTCTCCTCTGCCTGTGGAGTCTGGCTCTAGTATGGCAGACTAGTATGAGTATGCTAGTGTGTATGCACTGAACCATACAATACTATGTTATCGGTTGTATGATCGACTGGTTTAATTAAATTACATTGAATAGATTAATAAGAAATGAATATTATTTCCTCATGTCGGTTTTGTCTCTCCCTCTCTCAGGCCGTGTGACCCCGGAGCAGCTGTGTTCCTACATACAGCTGTTTAAGAGCAACTGGGGGGCTCTAGAGAGTCACTGTGGGGTAATACAGCTGGGCCTGGCCACCGCCCAGACCCTCCGTCACCCCACACTGCCCCGCTGGGACTCCTGCCTTGCTTTTGAGAGGCTCCTCCTGCAGGTATACTACACACACCCTGGACACACATACACACACACACACCTTCCGTCACCCCACACTGCCCCGCTGGGACTCCTGCCTTGCTTTTGAGAGGCTCCTCCTGCAGGTATACTACACACACCCTGGACACACATACACACACACACACACCCTCCGTCACCCCACACTGCCCCGCTGGGACTCCTGCCTTGCTTTTGAGAGGCTCCTCCTGCAGGTATACTACACACATCCTGGACACACACACACACACCCTCCGTCACCCCACACTGCCCCGCCGGGACTCCTGACTGGGGGGGTGACACTGGTGAGGCAAGGTGACCACAACTTTGTTGGGATAAACTGTCTGTCAGAGAGAGAAAAACGCCCTGTAACTCTCTACTGTGGTTTATAAACATAGCCAGTTGTGTTTGTAGGAAAAAAAACATGCAGTTCCTGTGTTAACTTCTGGGGGGAATAGCCTGCTTTCCAGTCAGTGTTTAGAGTTGTTGGGGTGAACGGGAGAAAAGGAAGCAGTTTACCGCGATGGATTGGGGCGGATGTGCACGTCTGTCAGACCTTGGCAGGGTCAGAGGTTATTGGAGAAGGGGACAGAGAGAAAGACTGAGAGGACAAGAGAGAGTAAACAGCTGAAGTGTCTCATCACACCTCTGACCGATAGCAGTGGTCTTCTGACAGTTTAGAATCTCTCTCACTCTGAGTGGAGACAGAGCGTTAAGGCGCCATGTTCTAGAGTCTTCTAATCAAACTAATACTACTCTATTCCAAAGCCATTTCCTCCGTCTCTTTACATTCCTGAAGCTGTAAAGCCAGCAGCAGGACAGCACAGTATTTAGGAACTTATTAAAGTAAATCACGGAAAAACAAAACTGGCCTGCGCCTGCCAGCGTCCCATGCCAAAGTGGAATTTGAAAACAACCTTGTAAATCTTGTTTCTTAGCTGAGCTCCTGGGAGGAAGATGCTTTGGCTTATTTGGTACCAGTATCCTTCGTACCATGTTAGTCCACATCAAGCCAGATCACTCTGTTTGTTCTGTACCCTTCTGACCTCATTTGTTCTCACAGTCCACTCTGCCTTTCAGCTTCAGTATCATAGTAGTCAGCAGGCGTTTATGGAAGAAAGTGGAAAATGTGTCCTCAGGTAAAAATAGATACCAGGTAGGCCCAGCATCTTATCTCAAGTGAGTATTGTTTGTGTATGTTTGGAACCCCATTCAAAACACATTCTTGGAAAATCAGCAGACCTGGGTTCAAATACCATTTCAAATATCTCAATGACTTTCACATACAGTACCAGTCAAAAGTTTGGGCACACTTTCCAGGATTTTTCTTTATTTTTACTCTTTTCTACATTGTAGAATAATAGTGAAGACATTGAAACTATGAAATAACACACATGGAATCACGTAGTAACCAAAAAAGTGTTAAACAAATCAAAATATATTTGAGATTCTTCAAAGTAGCCACCCGTTGCCTTCATGACAGCATTGCACGCTCTTGGCATTATCTCAACCAGCTTCACCTGGAATGCTTTTCCAACAGTCCAACAGAGTAGGTGAACAGAGATCATCTGTTCACCTACTCTGCGTCTCACTAAGACATGGCGGTTGTAACCAAAAATGTGGACTCATCAGACCAAAGAACAGTTTTCCACCGGTCGAATGTCCATTGCTCGTATTTCTTGGCAAGTAAGTCTCTTCTTCTTATTGGTGTCCTTTAGTAGGGGTTTCTTTGCAGCGATTCAACCATGAAGGCCTGATTCACGCAGTCTCCTCTGAATAGTTGTTGAGATGTCTGTTACTTGAACTCTGTGAAGCATTTATTTGGGCTGCAATTTCTGAGGCTGGTAACTCTAATGAACTTATCTTCTGCAGCAGAGGTAACTCTGGGTCTTCCTTTCCTGTGGCGGTCCTCATGAGAGCCAGTTTCATCATAGTGCTTGATGGTTTTTGCGACTGCACTTGAAGAAACTTTCAAAGTTCTTGAAATGTTCCGCATTGACTGACTCATGTCTTAAAATAATGATGGACTGTCGTTTCTCTTTACTTATTTGAGCTGTTCTTGCCATAGGGATATCTGTTCACCTCCCATACCTTGTCACAACACAACTGATTGGCTCAAACACATTAAAGAAGGAAACCAATTCCACAAATTAACTTTTAACAAGGCTCACCTGTTAATTAAAATGCATTGCATGTTACTACCTCATGAAGCTGGTTGAGAGAATGCCAAGAGTATGCAAACCTGTCAAGGCAAAGGGTTGTTAAATTGAAGAATCTCAAATATATATTTTGATTTGTTTAATACTTTTTTGTTTACTACATGATTATATATTTGTTATTTCATAGTTTTGATGTCTTCAATATTATTCTACAATGTAGAATATTGTAAAAATAAAGAAAAACCCTGGGATGAGTAGGTCTGTCCAAACTTTTGACTGGTACTGTATTTGCAAACTAAGTAGCTATAATAAAAATAAGAAGTAGTTGCATATTTTTATTTATTTGAAAATACACTTGGAAAGTATTGACAGTCTTTTCAAATATTATTTTCAATTACCTGGGTTAAATGTATGGGGGTGTATTTGAGTCAGTGTTTTTGATATACAATTCGTCCGACTATTTGTTTTGTTTTTTACAAATAATCATTCAAATACTCAAATCAAAGTACTTGTTCTGGTATGTGTATTTGAAAATATTCAAGTGCACAACAAAAGTATTTTAAATACCAGATACTAAAATGCACATTTCAGGTCTGGAAATCAGATCTCCCAATCAATCCTTGCAGCTTGACTCGTGACGTGAGAGTTGATGTTTGCAATCAAAACGGACCTGTAATGTGAGCCCCAGTTTTATTGAGGTATTAAGTTAAATGAGTTTCTGTGTGCTCCTCTCCCTCTCTCTGTTGATTTCATCTCACCACAATGTTTGGGCTCTGGCTACACTGTGGACACAGAGAAGGGTATTTACATTGGAAACTGCATGGCTGGATGAAATGGCTCTTTTCTCTGGCTGGTGTGGCAGTTGCCCTGTTTACCCTGCCTGAGTGTGTGAGGGGAGCAGTTTGGCAAAGCTGGACACACGGTGCTGATGGACACAGTCCCAGACCAAGGTGGTGGTGGAAGCTTAGTTAGGCCATGGGAACAGGCTGTAACCATGAGACTGGAGGTCCTGTGAGGTCAGGCCTTACTGTGATAAGATCAACACCTTTAACCTCTGCCCTCCCATTCACTCAGTGATTAACAGTGAAACAATATCTGACTACAAACCACCAAACAGGATATTTACTACTATAAAACGCATGTAGGTATTTTTTATTTCACCTTTATTTAACCAGGTAGGCTAGTTGAGAACAAGTTCTCATTTGCAACTGCGACCTGGCCAAGATAAAAGTAGTTCGACACATACAACAACACAGAGTTACACATGGAATAAACAAACATAAGACGGTAGAAAAAGTCTATATACAGTGAGTGTAAATGAGGTAGGATAAGGGAGGTAAGGCAATAAATAGGCCATGTTGGCGAAGTAATTACAATATAGCAATTAAACACTATAATGGTAGATGTGCCGAATATAAATATATATATATTATGAATGTGCAAGTAGAGATACTGGGGTGCAAAGGAGCAAGATAAATAAATAAATACAGTATGGGGATGAGGTAGCTGGATGGGCTATTCACAGATGGGCTATGTACAGGTGCAGTGATCTGTGAGCTGCTCTGACACCTGGTGCTTAAAGCTAGTGAAGGAGAGGCGGCCAAAGGAAGAATTGGCTTTGGGGTTGACCAGTGAGATATACCTATGGTGACCAGTGAGATATACCTATGGTGACCAGTGAGCTGAGATAAGGCGGAGCTTTACCGTGCAACGACTTATAGATAACCTGGAGCCAGTGGGTCTGGCGACGAATATGAAGCGAGGGCCAGCCGACGAGAGCATACAGGTCACAGTGGTGGGTAGTATGTGGGGCTTTGGTGACAACTGATGGCACTGTGATAGACTGGTTCCAATTTGTTGAGTAGAGTGTTGAAGGCTATTTTGTAAATGACACCCCGAAGTCGCGGATCGGTAGGATGGTCAGTTTTACGAGGGTATGTTTGGCAGCATGAGTGAGGGATGTTTTGTTGCGATATAGGAAGCCAATTCTAGATTTAATTTTGGATTGGAGATGCTTAATGTGAGTCTGGAATGAGAGTTTACAGTCTAATCAGACACCTAGGTATTTGTAGTTGTCCACATATTCTAAGTCAGAACCGTCCAGAGTAGTGATGTTGGACAGGCGAGCAGGTGCAGGCAGTGATTGGTTGGAGAGCATGCATTTAGTTTTACTTGCATTTAAGAGCAGTTGGAGGCCATGGAAGGAGAGTTGTATGGCATTGAAGCTCGTTTGGAAGTTTGTTAACACAGTGTCCAAAGAAGGGCCAGAGGTATACAAAATGGTGTCGTTTGCGTGGAGGTGGATCAGATAATTCACCAGCAGCAAGAGCGACCATTGATGTATACAGAGAAGAGTCGGCCCGAGAATTGAACCCTGTGGCACCCCCATGGAGACTGCCAGAGGTCTGGACAACAGGCCCTCCAGTTTGAAACACTGAACTCTATCAGAGAAGTAGTTGGTGAACCAGGCGAGTTCACCAGCTATTGCAGAACGCCACAGGATGTTTTTGTGCTGGTCAAGGGCAGTCAGGTCTGGAGAGAACCAAGGGCTATATCTATTCCTGGTTCTACATTTTGAATTGGGCATGCTTTTATTTAAGATGGTGAGGAGTGCACTTCTAAAGAATACCCAGGCATCCTCTACTGACGGGATTAGGTCAATATCCTTCCAGGATACCCGGGCCAGGTCGTTTAGAAAGGCCTGATCGCTGAAGTGTTTTAGGGAGCGTTTGACAGTGATGAGGGGTGGTTGTTTGACCGCGGATCCATTAAGGATGCAGGCAATGAGGCAGTGATCGCTGAGATCTTGGTTGAAAACAGAAGAGGTGTATTTGGAGGACAAGTTGGTTAGGAATATCTATGATGGTGCTTACGGATTTGGGGTGGTACCTGGTGGGTTCATTGATCATTTATGTGAGATTGAGGGCATCAAGCTTAGATTGAAGGATGGCCGGGGTGTTAAGCATGTCCCAGTTTAGGTCACCTAGCAGCACTAGCTCTGAAGATAGATGGGGGGGCAATCAATTCACATATGGTGTCCAGGGCAGAGGGTGGTCTATAGGAAGAGGCAACGGTGAGAGAAAAAAAAAGGTGAAAGGTGGATTTTTAAAAGTAGAAGCTCGAGTTGTATGTTTTCTCATGTTAGAAGTTAGTTACAGCATATTGGAATGGTTAAATATTTTTTATTTTTGTGATAAAGATGTGGGTGTAGTGAAAAAATGTAATTGTGTAGGCTGACCATGGTGGTTGGCCAGTGATCTAGCTAGATGTGATCAGTGTGATAGGTGGCGTTAGTTTAGGGTGTTTACAGTGCAATGAAGGGGTCAGTTCAGGTACAGTAATTACCTTGGACTAGTGCTTTACCTCAAGGTTCGGGACACTGCCACCCTACCCACCAATGCTGCCCCTGCATCTTCCCCCTGCTATGTGTCATGCTGTGAACCCAGGGGCCCTGGAATGGAAAGAGTGTTGGTTTGAATGGGGCAGGTTTGGGACGTACCGAGCCCACTATCACAGGGCCTGTGTGCATCTGGGGACTAGTGCTAGACGGGTGGGGGAGCAGCAGGGAGAGCCTCAACAACCCCTTCCCGGACATCACACTAGCTACTTCTACACCAACGACCCAGACAGAGCTACTTCTACACCAACGACCCAGACAGAGCTACTTCTACACCAACGACCCAGACAGAGCTACTTCTACACCAACGACCCAGACAGAGCTACTTCTACACCAACGACCCAGACAGAGCTACTTCTACACCAACGACCCAGACAGAGCTACTTCTACACCAACGACCCAGACAGCGCTACTTCTACACCAACGACCCAGACAGCGCTACTTCTACACCAACGACCCAGACAGAGCTACTACTACACCAATGACCCAGACAGAGCTACTTCCAAACCATACATGTACTACATTCCTCCCATAGACAAGCTAGTGGCTGAGCCAGTTAGTGAGGGATACAATCTCTCTGAAAGACTGACTGTCTGATAGACCTGCTCATTCAGTTTAACTCATGGGGGAGTAGGACTACTTCATTGAATGCTGATATGAAAGGGATAGCGACAGTCAGTCAGTCATGGTGTCTGTTGATCATTAAGAGTCAGTAGTAATAGGAGAGCAGCGCTAACCTCTCCACCCAAGCCTGTTTCTCTAGCTCTGCTGAGATTAGCACGGCCTGCCTCTCATAACATTCAGCTGCCAGTTAATGCTGGTCAGCAACGAGGCTTCTGCTCTATCCCCCTGTCGCTGGGTCACACATTACTAGAACAGCCAGATTCCATATCCCCATCGGATTGTCTGTGGGTTGCTATTTCTGTCTCTCTGACTCGGGTTTACTATGTTTGAATGCGTGTTTCTATTTGTAGGGCTTTTCTATTGTACTAATGTGCCATGAATGTAATGTATGCCTGTTTCTGTCACAGACTGATTGCCTGACCGGGTATATGTTGTTCGTAGGTTATCTTTATGTATCTGTCTGTCTGAGGTATTGTTAACCTGCAGGCTGCAGCCTAGTGACCCACGCGTCTTGACTGCCCCTTCTGCAAGACTCCTGACCTCTATCCCCTTAACCTTAACCCCTGACTTCTCCTGCACAAGCTCAAACATACAGCCACGATAGGCCCTGCAGTGTCAGAGGTTTGCAAAAAATGTACTTTACAAAAATGTATGTTTTTCTTTATGTACTGTATAGTCATATCTAGACATATAAATCAGAGAAAGTTAATAAGCAGAACAATATGCAGTCTATTCTGGTCAACACAATCAGTTTAATGTAACTTGTACTGAAATAGGAAAAATTGCAATATTGGCCTGGTCCTCTCTGTACCTTGTCTCTTATCTGAGCTGCATGCCACAGACCGAGGGGCTTTAAGCCTGTAAGTGTCTTTACCCCAGGGGTATGGAGCCTGTCCGCCAGCCAGCCGAGACATTCATTCCCTCTCTGGACTGTCTGCTACTGCTGCCCCCTGCCTACCCCCACAAGGCATCGTGACGTTGTAGGGGGCTGGAGACTGTAACAAATGAGTGTGAATGACTGTGTGATATGCTGGTCTGAGACATCCAGGAGTCCATCGGCGCTGACCCCTCAGACTCCCCACCGCTTTACAGCCTCATTTCTGAGCTGACCTGGACTGACCGTTCCCCCATCCATCCCCCAGATCCCCCCTCAGCCCCGGGGGAAGAGAGCGCCCGGTAAACCCGGTGGAGCAGCAGGGGGCTGGGAGTCCCTCTGTCTTTCTTGCGCTATGACAAGGACTCTGTCTTACTTAATTTACTCTGTCTGTACCCCTCTCGTAATCTCTTTTCCTCTCCATCTACCCTCCTAGCCTTTCTCTTTCATTGTTCAGCATGTCATGTTCTGCTCATACAATGGGGCAAAAAGGTATTTAGTCAGCCACCAATTGTGCAAGTTCTCCCACTTAAAAAGATGAGAGGCCTGTAATTTTCATCATGGGTACACTTCAACTATGACAGACAAAATGCGGGGGAAAAATCCAGAAAATCACATTGTAGGATTTTTAATGAATTTATTTGCAAATGGCTCAGCCGTTTGACGCTCCCGACAAACAATTATTGTGCTGATGTTGTTTCCAGAGGCAGTTTGGAACTCAGTAGTGAGCTTTGCAACTGAGGACAGACAATTTTTTTACGCGCTTAAGAACTCACCGGTCTCGTACTGTGAGCTTGTGTGGCCTACCACTTCGCGGCTGAGCCGTTGTTGCTTCTAAGACATTTCCACTTCACAAGTGGGCAGAAATTTGACGAACTTAGAAACGTGGTATCCTATGACTGTGCCATGTTGAAAGTCACTGAGCTCTTCAGTGAGGCCATTCTACTGCCAATGCTTGTCTATGGAGATTGCATGGCTGTGTGCTCGATTTTCTACACCTGTCAGCAACAGCCGTGGCTGAAATAGCTGAATCCGTTAATTTCAAGTTGTGTCCACATACCTATGTACAGTTGAAGTCGGAAGTTTACATAAAACTTAGCCAAATACATTTAAACTCAGTTTTTCACAATTCCTGAAAAATTCCCTGTCTTAGGTCAGTTAGGATCACCACTTTATTATAAGAATGTGAAATGTCAGAATAATAGTAGAGAAAATCATGTATTTCAGCTTTTATTTCTTTCATCACATTCCCAGTGGGTCAGAAGTTTACATTCACTCAATTAGTATTTTAGCATTGCCTTTAAATTGTTTAACTTGGCTCAAACGTTTCGGGTAGCCTTCCACAAGCTTCCCACAATAAGTTGGATGAACTTTGGCCCATTCCTCCTGACAGAGCTGGTGTAACCGAGTCAGGTTTGTAGGCCTCCTTGCTCACACATGCATTTTCAGTTCTGCCCACACATTTTCTATTGGATTGAGGTCAGGGCTTTGTGATGGCCACTCCAATACCTTTGATATTGATAATACTTTGTTGTCCTTAAGCCATTTTGCCACAACTTTGGAAGTATGCTTTGGGTCATTGTCCATTTGTAAGACCCATTTGCGACCAAGCTTTAACTTCCTGACTGTCTTGAGATGTTGCTTCAATATATCCACATAATTTTCCTACCTCGTGATGCCATCTATTTTGTGAAGTGTACCAGTCCCTCCTGCAGCAAAGCACCCCCACAACATGATGCTGTCACCCCCGTGCTTCACGGTTGGGATGGTGTTCTTCGGCTTGCAAGACTCCCCCTTTTTCCTCCAAACATAACGATGATCTTTATGGCCAAACATTTCTATTTTTGTTTCATCAGACCAGAGGACATTTCTCCAAAAAGTATGATCTTTGACCCCATGTGCAGTTGCAAACCATATTCTGGATTATTTATGGCGGTTTTGGAGCAGTGGCTTCTTCCTTGCTGAGTGGCCTTTCAGGTTATGTTGATATAGGACTCGTTTTACTCTGGATATAGACACTTTTGTACCCGTTTCCTCCAGCATCTTCACAAGGTCCTTTGCTGTTCTGGGATTGATTTTCACCTTTCGCACCAAAGAACGTTAATCTCTAGGAGACAGAACGCGTCTCTTTCCTGAGTGGTATGATGGCTGCGTGGTCCCATGGTGTTTATACTTGCATACTATTGTTTGTACAGATGAACGTGTCTTCTTCAGGCTTTTGGAATTTGCTCCCAAGGATGAACCAGACTTGTGGAGGTCTTGGCTGATTTCTATTGATTTTCCCATGATGTCAAGCAAAGAGGCACTGAGTTTGAAGGTAGGCCTTGAAATACATCCACAGGTACACCTCCAATTCACTCAAATTATGTCAATTAGAAGCTTCTAAAGCCATGACATTATTTTCTGGAATTTGCTGTTTAAAGGCACAGTCAACTTCTGACCCACTGGAATTGTGATAAAGTGAATTATAAGTGAACTAATCTGTAAACAATTGTTGGAAAAATTATTTGTCATGCACAAAGTTGATGTCCTAACCAACTTGCCAAAACTTTTTTTTTGAGTGTATGGTAACTTCAGACTTCAACTGTAGGTGATGTTGTCTTCTGTGTAGCCTTATGTTGTTTGGTCTTCCCCTCTGTGTGTTTGGGGTTGAGACTGTGATTTTCCATGGGAGATGGTTGCTGTGTGGTAGGGAGCAGAGTCTCACGGTCCTCAATAGATCCTCTCCTGGTGAATCAAGTCAGTGTGGTCTGCTGACTGGTCCCCCTGGCGTCTGGCTCTTATGAGCACTCTCCGCTGCAGCTGGAGACCACAGACTGGGGAAAATCCCCACAGTCCGTTCTTTCATCCCTTAAATCTAATGAGGAAGGTTCTGGAAAGACTGGCGGGCCGTTGGAGAACGAGTCCTAACAGTGACCTAGTGTACCAGAAGGACCCTGTAGTAACGCAGTCAGCTGGAACCCTCTCCTCATCCTGCTGACTCTACACCTCATCTACCTTTCAGTTCATTTGTCTATTAGTTTGGATTATCTATTCCCCTGCTTATACAGATTATGGCGTAGTTACGATAAATTGTAGATGCACTAAGTAGGTATCTGTATTGGCCTGATATCCTTACACCTTCTTGTTCCTCTGAACACTGTGTTTGTATGGGTCTATGTGCGTGCGCTCAGGCTGTAACAGTGGCTGTGCTTCCTGCCGTGTCCCATGACATCAGGGCGTTCCATTTCATGTCAGCAAGCCATGACATTCACCATCTCAGATTGTTCTGAAATGGTTTCTGTAGTTAGAAACGGATAGGATAAAAATGTCTTCAACATTATTTTATGTCAATTTGAACTCTCACGAATCAAGCTAATTGATTGCACCCAAATAAATGTATAGAATTCATATGATATTAATTTATGAATGAAGCTGCGGCTTGGAGTATTGTTTACTCATACTATGTATTCTCAGTGAATTTGATGTTTTTTCCCCCTGTTCAGAATAATTTGCCATTTGAAATATCTTGTATTTTACCCCATAGATTAGTATGAAAGTACCAAGGGCCTCATTTATCAATATTGCGTTGAAATTATTATGACATGCTACTTACGAGCAGAATTTAGAGTGTTCTTATGCCTAGAAAAGTGTGATTTATCAAACAATCGTACGAGCATCATATGCACACCGGTAGGAGAGCACCATTAATAATTCTCAGCCGAAGTGCTTGTGCACGACCTTGACTATTTGCATTTTGAAACGACTCTAATTCACCAAATATGGTCAAAATCATCCCTTTAAAGTCAGCGGGGAATGCCATATCATGAAATACAACAACGCAACCAAAAAAGGTTGAGTACACCCAAAGTACAACCAAAATGTTTTATTTGGCTAGCTCAGTTGTGGCTTGACCATTAAGAATAAAAACATAGCTACAAAGAGGACTATTATGACCATTCAAGTTGCTTTAACAATGGCAAATATACTTCAAATGAGTAGGCAACACTCACCAATAAGCCATACATCTGTAACAGCTCCCTCTTGTAGAGATATAGACCAACATTGCTGTTCTGCAGAATGAAAAGCCATGCGTTCCACCTGGCCACCCCAGCAGCTTCTTTTGCGCATCACAACTCCTATCACCTATACATTAAGAGCATGGAAACCTTTTCTCTTCACATAGTTGAACTCGTTATTTGGATTTGCTTTTATTGCGATGTGGGTGCCTATTGCTTTGTTGGTATTTGGGAACCCACTGATGGCAAAGAAATCCCTCTAGACTTCAACCACTTGTGCAATGATGTATGGAAATTGGATGTAACTGCTTGTTTTGCTGATGATTGCATCCAAAACTTCAGCTCATCGAGGGCTGTGAGATGCCCATCGGCAAGCTCCCAATGAATAGTGCCCATTGCCAAAAACCTGAGGGTGGATAGCACTTGGATGTGCACCGGAATGGTATGTGTTTGCCTTTCTAAAGTAGGTCTTAATCCTCGCAGAAATCCATAAGATTGGTTTTGGAAAACGATAATAGATGAGCCAATCTGTACTTTCTGCAAAAAGTCCCACCTGTCTCTAAAAATGTGCTCTATGTGAAATGCAGTGTGTGCCAAATCTTCCAACAGGGCAAGATCAGCCTCTCATTCGATTTCCCATTATCTCAGTCTTTTATAGTATTTCAACAATGGTTTCACTTTCACATGTAGCTCTAATTTAATAAATTACTGTACTTTAACTGGATTATTATCTTAACAAATGCACTGATGTGGTCAAATTATACGATATAACCTGTCAAGATATGTTGCATGATTTCACAATCGAGATGCAATGAAATATATATATTGAATTATTATTCTCACAAATTCAACATATATACTGAACAGAAATATAAAAGCAACATTCAACAATTTTACTGAGTAAAACTTTGGTGGCCTTTTATTGTCCCCAGCATAAGGTGCACCTGTATAATGATCATGCTGTTTAATCAGCTTCTTGATATGCCACACATGTCAGATGGATGGATTATCTTGGCAAAGGAGAAATGCTCACTAAAAGGGATGTAAACAAATGTGTGCACAAAATTTGAGAGAAATAAGCTTTTTGTGGTTATGAAACATTTCTGGGATCTTTTATTTCAGCTCATGAAACATGGGACCAACACTTTACATGTTGCGTTTATATTTTTGTAAAGTATATTTTTCCCATTCACTAGACTTCTTATGACAAACAGTTCCCTTATTCCACCACTTGGCACTGTGTGTACGCATGGTCTTGGCTGTGTGTAAATTTACATACACTCTCAAGCAAATTTTCATATTGATAAATCTCACACTTTGCGTGGAAATGATTCCATGCTGTGTTGTGCCTACGCACAAATCAGGTTTTGCCCACTAGATGCTGCTGTTACTGCCACACCCTTTTATCCATTTTGCTGGTCTCTTGTGTTTATTAAATGGATCACAAACATGTTTTTGCAACTTTGGGCAGTTAACCAAAAGCTTTTGCTCGTGATGAAAAGGATGTGGCTTTAACAGCAGGGACACCGGTGTCAGAGGAAGGCCCCAAAAAAGTCTCCAGTCACCCAAGGCAAGCGTTACCGGAGCGCCAAGTCTCGGTTCAAAAGTCTCCTTAACTTGTTGACGGTACCCATCCTGGTAGCGGGATAATTGTCTTCAGCAACCGCTGAATAGCATAACACCACAGTCAAATAATATATATATATATTTTTTCATATTCATGAAATCACAAGTGCAACATAGGAAAACACAGTTTAGCCTTTTGTTAATCCACCTGTAGTCTCAGATTTAGAAATGATGCTTTACAGCGAAAGCAATCCAAGCGTTTGTAAGTTTATCGATAGCACAAGCATAACATCATGTACACTAAGCATTAAGTAGCTAGGTCACGAAAATCAGAAAATCAATAAAAAAAATCATTTACCTTTGATGGTCTTTGGATGTTTTCACTCACAAGACTCTCAGTTACACAACAAATGTTCCTTTTGTTCCATAAAGATTATTTTTATACCCAAAATACCGACGTTTGTTTGTCGCGTTATGTTCAGAAATCCACAGGAAAGAGCGGTCACGACAACGCAGACGTACATTCCACAGAAACATGTCAAACGTTTTTTATAATCAATCAATAATCAATCATGTTGTTTTTAAAATATATATTCGATAATATATCAACCAAGTGTGTAGGTTTTTCAATAACAGCGGGAGAAACAATGGCGGCTTTACTCAGTTGCGCGAAACTCACTGCGAGAGCCCCCGCTTATCCACTTACGCAATGTGATCCTTCACGCTCATTTTTCAAAATAAAAGCCTGACACTATGTCTAAAGACTGACACCTTAGGAAAGGCATAGAAGAAGGAATCTAGTTGATATCCCTTTAAATGGAGGATAGGCGTGCATAGGAACAGGGAGGTTTCAAAATAAGAGGCACTTCCTGATTGGATTTTCCTCAGGCTTTCGCCTGCAATATCAGTTCTGTTATACTCACAGACAATATTTTTACAGTTTTAGAAACTTTAGAGTGTTTTCTATCCTAATCCTGACAATTATATGCATATTCTAGTTTCTGGGGCTGAGAAATAGGCAGTTTAAAATAGGTATGTTTTTTTGCCAAAAACGAAAATACTGCCCCCTACACACAAGGTTAACAGCTTCTACTCCCAAGCCATAAGACTGCTTAACAATGAATCAAATGGCTATAAGGACTATTTTCATTGAACCCCCTCCCCCCTTTTGTTTTTACACTGCTGCTACTCACTGTTTTATAATATATGTATAGTCACTTTACCCCAACTCACATGTACGAATTACCTCGACTAACCTGTACTGCCACACGTTGACTCGGTACCGGTACCCCCTGTTTGTAGCCTAATTATTATTTTGTTTTCATTTTTTACTTTTGTTTATTTAGTAAATATTTTCTTAACTGCAATATTGGATAAGGGCTTGTAAGTAAGCATTTCGCGGTAAGATCTACACCTGTTGTATTTCGCGCATGTGACAAATAAAATTTGATTTGAACTAGTGGGCAAAACCTGGTACTTTCACACTCATTTATGGGGCAAATGTAAGTGACTTCAATGGTACATTTTTCTGAACATGGGAAAAAGAAACATCACCAAATTCACTGAGTATACATAGTATGAATAAAGAATAGTCCAAGTCACAGCTTCAAACTACTTGTCAAACATAGAGAACTGATACTTTTTTTATTTCACCTTTATTTAACCAGGTAGGCTAGTTGAGAACAAGTTCTCATTTGCAACTGCGACCTGGCCAAGATAAAGCATAGCAGTGTGAGCAGACAACAAAGAGTTACACATAACACAGTAGAAACCAAAGGGGGAGTCTATATACAATGTGTGCAAAAGGCATGAGGAGGTAGGCAAATAATTACAATTTTGCAGATTAACACGAGTGATGAATGATCAGATGGTCATGTACAGGTAGAGATATTGGTGTGCAAAAGAGCAGAAAAGTAAATAAATAAAAACAGTATGGGGATGAGGTAGGTGAGAAAGGGTGGGCTATTTACCAATAGACTATGTACAGCTGCAGCGATCGGTTAGCCGCTCAGATAGCTGATGTTTGAAGTTGGTGAGGGAGATAAAAGTCTCCAACTTCAGCGATTTTTGCAATTCGTTCCAGTCACAGGCAGCAGAGTACTGGGACGAAAGGCGGCCAAATGAGGTGTTTGCTTTAGGGATGATCAGTGAGATACACCTGCTGGAGCGCGTGCTACGGATGGGTGTTGCCATCGTGACCAGTGAGCTGAGATAAGGCGGAGCTTTACCTAGCATGGACTTGTAGATGACCTGGAGCCAGTGGGTCTGGCGACGAATATGTAGCGAGGGCCAGCCGACTAGAGCATACAAGTCGCAGTGGTGGGTGGTATAAGGTGCTTTAGTGACGAAACGGATGGCACTGTGATAGACTGCATCCAGTTTGCTGAGTAGAGTGTTGGAAGCCATTTTGTAGATGACATCGCCGAAGTCGAGGATCGGTAGGATAGTCAGTTTTACTAGGGTAAGCTTGGCGGCGTGAGTGAAGGAGGCTTTGTTGCGGAATAGAAAGCCGACTCTTGATTTGATTTTCGATTGGAGATGTTTGATATGAGTCTGGAAGGAGAGTTTGCAGTCTAGCCAGACACCTAGGTACTTATAGACGTCCACATATTCTAGGTCGGAACCATCCAGGGTGGTGATGCTAGTCGGGCATGCGGGTGCAGGCAGCGACCGGTTGAAAAGCATACATTTGGTTTTACTAGCGTTTAAGAGCAGTTGGAGGCCACGGAAGGAGTGTTGTATGGCATTAAAGCTTGTTTGGAGTTTAGATAGCACAGTGTCCAAAGACGGGCCGAAGGTATATAGAATGGTGTCGTCTGCGTAGAGGTGGATCAGGGAATCGCCCGCAGCAAGAGCAACATCATTGATATACACAGAGAAAAGAGTCGGCCCGAGAATTGAACCCTGTGGCACCCCCATAGAGACTGCCAGAGGACCAGACAGCATGCCCTCCGATTTGACGCACTGAACTCTGTCTGCAAAGTAATTGGTGAACCAGGCAAGGCAGTCATCCGAAAAACCGAGGCTCCTGAGTCTGCCGATAAGAATATGGTGATTGACAGAGTCGAAAGCCTTGGCAAGGTCGATGAAGACGGCTGCACAGTACTGTCTTTTATCGATGGCGGTTATGATATCGTTGAGTACCTTGAGTGTGGCTGAGGTGCACCCATGACCGGCTCGGAAACCAGATTGCACAGCGGAGAAGGTGCGGTGGGATTCGAGATGGTCAGTGACCTGTTTGTTGACTTGGCTTTCGAAGACCTTAGATAGGCAGGGCAGGATGGATATAGGTCTGTAACAGTTTGGGTCCAGGGTGTCTCCCCCTTTGAAGAGGGGGATGACTGCGGCAGCTTTCCAATCCTTGGGGATCTCAGACGATATGAAAGAGAGGTTGAACAGGCTGGTAATAGGGGTTGCGACAATGGTGGCAGATAGTTTCAGAAATAGAGGGTCCAGATTGTCAAGCCCAGCTGATTTGTACGGGTCCAGGTTTTGCAGCTCTTTCAGAACATCTGCTATCTGGATTTGGTTAAAGGAGAACCTGGAGAGGCTTGGGCGAGGAGCTGCGGGGGGGGCGGAGCTGTTGGCCGAGGTTGAAGTAGCCAGGCGGAAGGCATGGCCAGCCGTTGAGAAATGCTTATTGAAGTTTTCGAGAATCATGGATTTATCAGTGGTGACCGTGTTACCTAGCCTCAGTGCAGTGGGCAGCTGGGAGGAGGTGCTCTCTTGTTCTCCATGGACTGCATACTGGACTTTGTTTGTGGGCTTGGTTTGGGGAGGTTCGTGAATGGCTTTTGACCATTCATTTGGATTTCACATGTCTTAATCATTGTTAAGAGGTTTGGTCCAAATCGGATGCTGGGTACTTTATTTATTTATTTATTTATTTATTTATTTATTAAATATTTTATGAATCCTATAAATTGAAATGGCCAATTTGAGTAAAAATTATATTTCAACAAAATAATGTTTCAGGAATGCTCATCATCTGTTTCTAACTACAGAAACGATTTTAGAATGGGAGATGGTGGGTGTCAAACCTCTTTCTTGTGCTTTCTGTGGTGGAACGACTCTGCTCAGCCTTCTGCCAGCTCCACCTCAGCAGAGAATAGCTATCAGCTCATTTGTCACTACCTGCTGAGCACAGGCCAGCAGAGATCACATGCCAGAGGGTGTGTGTGTGTGTGTGTGTCCGTCCGTCCGTCCTCTGCGGAGGATCATGAGAGTAGATTGAAGTTTTCATGGTGATTGAACAACCGAGGATAAAGGGCATATCTTTTGAAGAGTTAAGCATGAGAGAATTAATCCATTTTAGGGGCTATAATGGATGATTAGGCTGTAGAGGGTTAACCCCAGCATGTCCATGCTGTACAGATGGAAACCTGACTGACTGGAATGTGTGAGTGTGATGATGAATGACCCGTCTGTGTGGGTGGACAGTGGACATTTCAGTCCCTTATGGGATGGATGCTCAGTGTTGATCTGGACACCACGGATAGGGCCCTGTTGGCCTATAGGTTCCTGGGCAGTCTGAATTGGCAGACAACAGACTGGTAGCACCCTCTACTGCCCACAGTTCCCTGGATGGAGCACCGACTCCTTCTTTGTTGACACGGGTGAATGGGATGGTAAAACACTGTCATTTTACACAGCGAAGACCCCTGGGCCACTCCAGTTCTTCCCCACCCCAGTGCTTACTCATGCCCACCCTGCATACCACCCTCTCTCGCTCCAGGGATGCACTCAACCAAGTGGAACTGGACTTCCTGTGACCCCAATCTCCATGGTAATACAGAATCCTTATACCCTGCCATTAATTACCAACAAATCCCAGGTGGTCTGATGCAATGTTAGCCCATGAAACCCAACAAAATAGATCCAGGTGAAGTTTAGTATGATAGGTTTGGCGTTTATCGGTCTGTAGCAGGGTGATGTTATGTGTTGCACACATCACACAGGTGAATCACCTCTGACAGGGATAAATACAATCCACCTGTGTGTAATCAAGTCTCCGTATAAATGCACCTGCACTGTGATAGTCTCAGAGGTCCGTTAAAAGCGCAGAGAGCATCATGAAGAACAAGGAACACACCAGGCAGGTCCGAGATACTGTTGTGAAGAAGTTTAAAGCCGGATTTGGATACATAAACATCCCAAGGAGCACTGTGCAAGCGATAATATTGAAATAGAAGGAGTATCAGACCACTGCAAATCTACCAAGACCTGGCCGTCCCTCTAAACTTTCAGCTCATACAAGGAGAAGACTGATCAGAGATGCAGCCAAGAGGCCCATGATCACTCTGGATGAACTGCAGAGATCTACAGCTGAGGTGGGAGACTCTGTCCATAGGACAACAATCAGTTGTATATTGCACAAATCTGGCCTTTATGGAAGAGTGGCAAGAAGAAAGCCATTTCTTAAAGATATCCATAAAAAGTGTAGTTTAAAGTTTGCCACAAGCCACCTGGGAGACACACCAAACATGTGGAAGAAGGTGCTCTGGTCAGATGAAACCAAAATTGAACTTTTTGGCAACAATGCAAAATGTTATGTTTGGCGTAAAAGCAACACAGCTAATCACCCTGAACACACCATTCCCACTGTCAAACATGGTGGTGGCAGCATCATGGTTTGGGCCTGCTTTTCTTCAGCAGGGACAGGGAAGATGGTTAAAATTGATGGGAAGATGGATGGAGCCAAATACAGGACCATTCTGGAAGAGAACCTGATGGAGTCTGCAAAAGACCTGAGACTGGGACGGAGAGTTGTCTTCCAACAAGACAATGATCCAAAACATAAAGCAAAATCTACAATGGAATGGTTCAAAAATAAACATATCCAGGTGTTAGAATGGCCAAGTCAAAGTTCAGACCTGAATCCAATCGAGAATCTGTGGAAAGAACTGAAAACTGCTGTTCACAAATGCTCTCCATCCAACCTCACTGAGCTCGAGCTGTTTTGCAAGGAGGAATGGGAAAAAATGTCAGTCTCTCGATGTGCAAAACTGATAGACATACCCCAAGCGACTTACAGCTGTAATCGCAGCAAAAGGTGGCGCTACATAGTATTAACTTAAGGGGGCTGAATAATTTTGCACACCCAATTTTTCAGTTTTTGATTTGTTAAAAAAGTTTGAAATATCCAATAAATGTCGTTCCACTTCATGATTGTGTCCCACTTGTTGTTGATTCTTCACAAAAAAATACAGTTTTATATCTTTGTTTGAAGCCTGAAATGTGGCAAAAGGTCGCAAAGTTCAAGGGGGCCGAATACTTTCGCAAGGCACTATGTTTTGACAACGTTGGATTTATCTGTTTTTTAACTCAGCATTATTTCAACTGAAGCTGGTCTTTGCATTTGTGAGGAAATATGTGGATGAAAGACATGCCTGCTGCCTTTTCTTTTTGACGGGGGGGGAGTGGTTCACTTTTGTTGTTCTTGGAATCAATGGCTATGAAATGAAACTCTTCTGTGGAGAGCTTTCTGGGGGCAGCCCCCCTGCTACCCTCCTACCCCCTCAGTGTGATTGACAGATGGACATAGAGAGGGGGAGATGTCTGCTAGGGTCTGGAAATGCTTAAATATCCTTCAATCCCTCCCTCCTATATCTCTCTTCATCCCCAATTTGTTTCAATAGGCTACCTCCTTTCTCCCTCCCACTCTGCGCCTCCTCTCAAACGTTAGTTTGGCCGGAGTGATGTAGATGGGTAGCCAGGCAAAAGGGATGAAGTTCTGTGAGCTGTGTGATTGACAGCTGGCTGACACATCATCCAACATACACTGATCCTTCCAGACACACACGTACTCACACCCATTTCCCTAAAATTACACCAGCGCTAAGACTGAGTGTGTGTACATATTTTTGTGTTTGAGATACACTCTCTCTCTTTCTTTTATAGCCTGATTGGTGTCATGTGGTGGTTGGTAGATATGGGTCCCCTCATTGTATTCCAGAGGGATGAATCTGGTCCTGCTGTGTAAATGAAGACCATATAACCACATACTGTCAGATCTCCTCTTTCTGTGAAGGATCAGTACTAACTCCAGACCCAGACCAGAGTTGCCTTCAGCAGTAAATATCTCTCTATGGTCATAACCAAGGCAGTCATCTGAATGTTAAAAAAGGTCTGAGAACAATGGTCAAAGCACTGGACATGTTTATCGCTAACACATGTAAAACCCTAAGGCATTGTTAGTTAGAATGTATGATGCTTTTCATGACTATTTAGCAATGATAACACAAGGTAAGGTTGGAGTATAGGTAGAGCTCTGAGCATGGTTATAATGCTGAACATGGTTGAAGATACTGTCAAACTGAGTGAGTTTTTCCATCGCCTGCCCTGATGGTTTGCATTGTAAAAGCAAACTACGCCATACTTTATACAACTGGAAAAATACACTCGGAAACACATGTAGGCAAAACCTCACTTGTTTCTTCATGTTCCCCCCTCTAGCTTTCATCTGTGGAAAACTCAAATGCCTCGTCTCTCCCTCTGCCTATTGTTCTGACTAGATGGACACGTGTGGGCCTGTTTGTACCAGTGTTATTTTCATGAAAATGGCAAAAGGAATGAAAGTAACCCAAAATGAGCCCCGACGCCAAACCGCTAATTATGAGTGGGTTTGGTTAGTGGATGAGAGGGGGCTAAGGAGGGGGAGTAGGGTGGCTCATACGCCTGCCATATTCTCTCTCGCTCTGTTTCTGCCTCTCTCTCTCTCTCTCTCTCTTTCTCTTTCTCTTTCTCTTTCTCTTTTAGTGACAGGGTTCAGTGTGATACTAAAGGTGAGTCAGGGGCAACATCACATTAGTTGTGATTTGATAATGGAGCTGGTGATGGTAAATGGGTAAATGGGCCTAAGAGCTGTTTTACAACAGAAACCATTTATGTTCTTCTTGCACTTACGAGGTCATTACAGACACAGGGCTATTACAGAGAAACAGTCATGATCCATATTCTCTCTTTCAATTTAATTTAATTTAAGGGCTTTATTGGTATGGGAAACATGTTTACATTGCCAAAGCAAGTGAAATATATAATATATCTCTTACACACACATACAGTGCCTTTTAAAAGTATTCATCCCCCTTTGAGTTTTTCTTATTTTGTTGCATTACAACCTGTAATTTAAATGTCTTTTATTTGGATTTCATGCAATGGACATACACATAATAGTCCAAATTGATGAAGTGAAATGAAAAATATAACTTGTTGAAGAAAACATGGTGCGTGCATATGTATTCATCCCCTTTGCTATGAAGCCCCTAAATAAGATCAAATACCTTCAGAAGTAATATGATTTTAGATTGCACACAGGTGGACTTTTTAAGTGTCACATGAGCTGTCACATGATCTCAGTATATTTTCACCTGTTCTGAAAGGCCCCAGAGTCTGCAACACCACTAAGCAAGGGGCACCACCAAGCAAGCGGCACCATGAAGACCAAGGAGCTCTCCAAACAGGTCAGGGACAAAGTTGTGGAGAAGTACAGATCAGGGTTGGGTTATAAAAAATATTTGAAACTTTGAACATCCCACGAAGCACCATTAAATCCATTATTAAACAACAAACCTGCCAAGAGGGCCACCCAAACCTGCCAGGAGGGCATTAATCAGAGAGGCAACAAAGAGACCAAAGATAATCCTGAAGGAGCTGCAAAGCTTCATAGCGGAGATTGGAGTATCTGTCCATAGGACCACTTTAAGCCGTATACTCCACAGAGCTGGGCTTTACGGAAGAGTGGCCAGAAAAAAAGACATTGGTTAAAGAACAAAAATAAGCAAACACATTTGGTGTTCGCCAAAGGCATGTGGGAGACTCTCCAAACGTATGGAAGGAAGGTACTCTGGTCAGATGAGACTTCAATTGAAATTTTTGGCCATCAAGGAAAATGCTATGTCTGGCACAAACTCAACCTTCCATCACCCTGAGAACACCATCCCCACAGTGAAGCACGGTTGTGGCAGCATCATGCTGTGGGGTTGTATTTAATTGTCAGGGACTGGGAAATTGGTCAGAATTGAAGGAATGATGGATGGCGCTAAATACAGGGTAATTCTTGAGGGGGAAACCTGTTTTTTCTTCCAGAGACTAGGACGGAGGTTCACCTTCCAGCAGGACAATGACTCCAAGCATACTGCTAAAGCAACACTCGAGTGGTTTAAGGGGAAACATTGAAATGTCTTGGAATGGCCTAGTCGAAGCCCAGACCTCAATCCAATTGAGAATATGTTGTATGGCTTAAAGATGGCTGTACACCAGTGGAACCCATCCAATTTGAAGCCACTGAAGCAGTTTTGCCTTGAAGAATGGGCAAAAATCCCAGTGGCCAGAGACTTGCAGCTGTAATTGCTGCAAAAGGTGGCTCTACAAAGTATTGACTTTGGGGGGCTGAATAGTTATACACGCTGAAGTTTGTTTTACAATTAAAAAATATTTTGCATCTTCAAAGTGGTTGGCATGTTGTGTAAGTCAAATGATACAACCCCCCCCCCCCCCCCCAAAAAAATATATATTTTAATTCCAGGTTGTAAGGTAACAAAATAGGAAAAATGCCACGGGGGGTGAATACTTTCGCCATCCACTATATGTCCCTGTGTGTTATGTGTGATGGCTGTGTTTTAAGAGCGCTGTGTTATGAACATAATAGGCCAACAGCGGAGATGTCTGCTATGTTCCTCTTATCATGGCGGGAGGGAGTTGTCTGTAGCTGAAAGTCTTTGACATGAAGACGATATAATGTGTTTGTGATCTGAAGTGTGTGTATGGGTGGCCTTGTATGTGTTAGAAAGGTGTAATCTAGTGTTCTGTAGCAGGCACCCACCCGTTGGTTGAAGGTTAGATGTTTTTCAACCAGTGATGGTGTAGGTCTCCAATTACTGACTTGCTGGGCTTATGCTCCGGAATATTGAGTTCACAGTGAACATGCACACGCCCTTCAACAATGTAGAAGTCATCAGTTCAGTGGTCTAGTCAGATTTTGACACCACCACATTGTACAGTATCTTCTGGTGGGTGCTCTAACCACTGTTCCACATCCTTCTCATTATAATACACATATCAAAGTGCAGAATCCACACTGTATTCTGCAGGTTTGCATATCTGAAGTCTGCTAACTCATCCATTCTACCAGTCCTCTCTGACCAGCAGGGCTGTTCCTACTTTCACTTTCAGTTTTTCCACCAACTTTCTCTCTTTTGATCTCTCCATTTCTCTCTTGATCTCTCCATTTCTCTCTTGATCTCTCCATTTCTCTCTTGATCTCTCCATTTCTCTCTTGATCTCTCCATTTCTCTCTTGATCTCTCCATTTCTCTCTTGATCTCTCCATTTCTCTCTTGATCTCTCCATTTCTCTCTTGATCTCTCCATTTCTCTCTTGATCTCTCCATTTCTCTCTTGATCTCTCCATTTCTCTCTTGATCTCTCCATTTCTCTCTTGATCTCTCCATTTCTCTCTTGATCTCTCCATTTCTCTCTTGATCTCTCCATTTCTCTCTTGATCTCCATTTCTCTTTTGATCTCCATTTCTCTCTTGATCTCCATTTCTCTCTTGATCTCCATTTCTCTCTTTTGATCTCCATTTCTCTCTTGATCTCTCAATCTCTCTCTCCATCTCTCATTTCCCAGAATATCTCCCCTATCTGTGTCTGGATTGGTAGCAGACATTCAGGATGGAGAGAGAGGTGGAGAGACATACCTCTTTCCTCAGGCACTTCCTTGCGGTGCATGGCTGCAGTCTTATTTTGTTATGGTCCGTCTATGGTCTAGCTCTTTTGATATGGTCCTAACTCAGCCCTGTATGGCAGACCAATGTAAGATACAGTCCTAACTCAGCCCTGTATGGCAGACCAATGTAAGATACAGCAGGATGCTAGAGAGGGAGAGTGAAGGAGATGGGTGAAGAAGGGAGTGATTGAAGGAAAATAGGAATGTAGAGATACAGTAAACAACATTTCAAAGATAAGACAGGTAAAGAAAGGTTATGAAGCAAAACATAGAGGTAAAAGTTGATGGAGAAGATTGGTGTTGATGGGACCATGTAGGTTGGTCTGTCTGGGTTATCAGCCCAGTTCCCAGTGGAGTAAAAGGGAGCAGGGAGCTCACAGTTCTTTCCATTACAGGGTGAAGTTTTATGGGTTTGTTTAGGGGCTGAAATTTGGAGTGTTGTTGAAGGCTGGACGAGGCATTAGTGATGTGTTTACCATCTGGTCAGGAAGTGAGATGACCAGGGAGGATGAGGATACTTCTTCACGGTATGGGGATGAAGAGGGTGGAAGGGGTGGTTGTCTGAATATTGACATTTATACAATCAGTGTGTCAGAAAACGCCCACAAACAGCACTGTTCTATCACAAACTGTTATTCTGAGAGAAGGCTACATCTTTAATATCAATTCAGAGGCTCTGAGAAACCACCATTTAGAAAACAGCTACACATATTCTGAACCTCTGCAGTGCTTTCTATTCATTTACAGTAGAAACAAGTCAGAACTTACAATGTAATATATCAGAAAAACAACTGCTAGAAAAGAGTCAGGAATTGTGAGAAACACAGCCAATCTGTTGAGTTTGGCTATTGAGGAGGATGCTTGATGGAGAAGCTGCTCTCTCTCTCTCGGTGTGTGAGGGGTCACAGGAAGTGACACGAGAATTCTGGGAAATGTAGGTGATCCTCTCTCTGCCGTTTAATGGAGAAGGGGGGGGGCTAGGCTGTTTACCCTGGCTGACTATTTTCCAACTCCCTACACACACACACCACCCCCAATCCCTGCCACCAGAGCCATTCTCCTAATCTCACACACAGGCTTTTCTGTAAAGCCTTGGCTGATTTGATTAGACATGTGTTATTGTAGTTGTGAGTTATTGTAGCTCTGCTGAGTAATCATAAGATATATCTACAATAAACTCAGAGTTATCATTGCTGGAATAGGAATTCTTATCTTCCCAGACTGGGAGGAGAGAGCCTCCGGGTCAGTGTGGTCTGGATGGAATAGAATCACACCTGAGAAACAGAGATAGGAAGGATGAGGTAGAGGGAGACATACAAAGAGGTGTAATGAGCTGGAAATAGATGGAGGTAGGGAGAACATTTGAGAGAGACACACAGAGGTAGAGAGAATACTGCGTGGCTGGTTATTACTAACTGCGTGGCTGGTTATTACTAGCTGCGTGGCTGGTTATTACTAGCTGCGTGGCTGGTTATTACTAGCTGCGTGGCTGGTTATTACTAGCTGCGTGGCTGGTTATTACTAGCTGCGTGGCTGGTTATTACTAGCTGCGTGGCTGGTTATTACTAGCTGCGTGGCTGGTTATTACTAGCTGCGTGGCTGGTTATTACTAGCTGCGTGGCTGGTTATTACTAGCTGCGTGGCTGGTTATTACCAGCTGCGTGGCTGGTTATTACCAGCTGCGTGGCTGGTTGTTACCAGCTGCGTGGCGGGTTGTTACCAGCTGCGTGGCGGGTTGTTACCAGCTGCGTGGCGGGTTGTTACCAGCTGCGTGGCGGGTTGTTACCAGCTGCGGGGACGGGTTGTTACCAGCTGCGGGGACGGGTTGTTACCAGCTGCGGGGACGGGTTGTTACCAGCTGCGTGGCGGGTTGTTACCAGCTGCGTGGCGGGTTGTTATTATGTGTTGGTTCTGGGAAAGTTTGTCCTGTGGAGACCCGGGTGGATGTGTGTGTGTAGAGCGAGTGTCAGCAGACATGGGATTGTGTTTTCACACACACACACACACACACACACACACACACACACACACACACAAAGACCAATCCGCTGTGCATCCATCAGCCTGTCACACTGTCTCCAACCTGACTAACCCATGTAAACACACTCCCTCTGCAGAGAGAGAGAGAGGGATTATTTGTTTTCCCTTTTGTACTTCAACTATTTGTACATCATTACAACACTTAAATAGAATTGAGAGAGAGACTCTCAAACACATATGTACACACTCAGTCTTAGCGCTGGTGTAATTTTAGGGAAATGGGTGTGAGTACGTGTGTGTCTGTAAGGATCAGTGTATGTCAAATCAAATCAAATTTATTTATATAGCCCTTCGTACATCAGCTGATATCTCAAAGTGCTGTACAGAAACCCAGCCTAAAACCCCAAACAGCAAGCAATGCAGGTGGAGAAGCACGGTGGCTAGGAAAAACTCCCTAGAAAGGCCAATACCTAGGAAGAAACCTAGAGAGGAACCAGGCTATGTGGAGTGGCCAGTCCTCTTCTGGCTGTGCCGGGTGGAGATTATAACAGAACATGGTCAAGATGTTCAATGTTCATAAATGACCAGCATGGTCGAATAATAATAAAGCAGAACAGTTGAAACTAGAGCAGCAGCACAGTCAGGTGGAAGTTGAAACTGGAGCAGCAGCATGGCCAGGTAGACTGGGGACAGCAAGGAGTCATCATGTCAGGTAGTCCTGGGGTATGGTCCTAGGGCTCAGGTCAGTTGAAACTGGAACAGCAGCATGGCCAGGTGGACTGGGGACAGCAAGGAGTCATCATGTCAGGTAGTCCTGGGGCATGGTCCTATGGCTCAGGTCCTCCGAGAGAGAGAAAGAAAGAGAGAAGGAGAGAATTAGAGAACGCACACTTAGATTCACACAGGACACCGAATAGGACAGGAGAAGTACTCCAGATATAACAAACTGACCCCAGCCCCCCGACACATAAACTATGTGTATGTTGGTTGATGTGTCAGCCAGCTGTCAATCACACAGCTCTCAGAGTTCCATCCCTTTTGCCTGGCTACCCATCTACTTCACTCTGGCCAAACTAACGTTTTTGGAATTGCCTCCCTCCCTTACGATTTCTATAATGCAAACACATTCTGACTAATGACCAGTGAAAACTTCCCTCTGTATGAGGGTGTGCTTGTTTGTCATTGTGAAAATCTGGCTCTCGTTATGACTCGATGGGCTTCTGTTTTGGCTGGTCCAGGGGTGGAAATATTTGAGGTGTCCTTAAACCGTATGCCGATTTCAGTGAGCACAACTAGGGTTAATTAAAACCGACCAAAAGCTGGTTGGTTATGGCATTGGTTTTGCCAGCGGAGGCCCACACTGTATCTATCAAATCACGGGAATTCCTATTGCTGTCCGTTTTGCTGAATCGGCTTATATCCTATATAAGCCTGTCTGTTTACCTTTCTCAAAGTCACTACTGGTCATATCAACAGCCATGGAAGGCTATACAGTTGAAGTCGGAAGTTTACATAGACTTAGGTTGGAGTCATTAAAACTCCTTTTTCAACCACTCCACAAATTTCTTGTTAACAAACTATACTGTGTGCATGACGCAAGTAATTTTTCCAACAATTCTTTACAGACAGATTATTTCACTTTTAAGTCACTGTATCACAATTCCAGTGGGTCAGAAGTTTAAATACACTAAGTTGACTGTGCCTTTAAACAGCTTGGGAAATTCCACAAAATGATAAAGCTTCTGATATCATTTGAGTCAACTGGAGGTGTACCTGTGGATGTATTTCAAGGCCTACCTTCAAACTCAGTGCCTCTTTGCTTGACATCATGCGAAAATCTAAAGAAATCAGCCAAGACCTCAGAAAGAAAACACGTTCTGTCTCCTAGAGATGAATGTACAGTCGTGGCCAAAAGTTTTGAGAATGACACCAATATTAATGTTCAAAGTTTGCTGCTTCAGTGTCTTTAGATATTTTTGTCAGATGTTACTATGGAATAATGAAGTATAATTACAAGCATTTCATATGTGTCAAAGGCTTTTATTGACAATTACATGAAGTTGATGCAAAGAGTCAATATTTGCAGTGTTGACCCTTTTTCAAGACCTCTGCAATCCGCCCTGGCATGCTGTCAATTCACTTCTGCGCCACATCCTGACTGATGGCGGCACATTCTTGCATAATCAATGCTTGGAGTTTGTCAGAATTTATGGGTTTTTGTTTGTCCACTCTGTAATGGCATTCAGAGGTGGAAGAAGGAGAGGACCAAAGCGCAGCGTGGTTAATGTTCATCTTATTTAATAATAATCCAAACTGAACACTTCAAATTACAAAACAACAAAGTGAAAACCGAAACAGTTCTATCTGGTGCAGACACACAGAGACTGAAAATAACCACCCACAAAACACAAAGGAAAACAGGCTACCTAAATATGGTTCTCAATCAGAGACAACGATTGACAGCTGCCTCTGATTGAGAACCATATCAGGCCAAACACAGAAATAGAAAATCATAGAAAAACTAACATAGACAACCCACCCAACTCACGCCCTGACCATACTAAAACAAAAGACAAAACAAAGGAACTAAGGTCAAAACGTGACACACTCGCCTCTTGAGGATTGACCACAAGTTCTCAATGGGATTAAGGTCTGGGGAGTTTCCTGGCCATGGACCCAAAATTTGATGTTTTGTTCCCCGAGCCAATTAGTTATCACTTTTGCCTTTATGGCAAGGGGCTCCATCATGCTGGAAAAGGCATTGTTCGTCACCAAACTGTTCCTGGATGGTTGGGAGACGTTGCCCTCAGAGGATATGTTGGTACCATTCTTTATTAATGGCTGTGTTCTTAGGCAAAATTGTGAGTGAGCCCACTCCCTTGGCTGAGAAGCAACCCCACACATGAATGGTCTCAGGATGCTTTACTGTTGGCATGACACAGGACTGATGGTAGCGCTCACCTTGTCTTCTCCGGACAAGCTTTTTTCCGGATGCCCCAAACAATCGGAAAGGGGATTCATCAGAGAAAATGACTATCCCATTTCTCAGCAGTCCAATCCCTGTACCTTTTGCAGAATATCAGTCTGTTCCTGATATTTTTCCTGGAGAGAAGTGGCTTCTTTGCTGCCCTTCTTGACACCAGGCCATCCTCATAGTCTTCGCCTCGCTGTGCGTGCAGATGCACTCACACCTGCCTGCTGCCATTCCTGAGCAAGCTCTGTATTGTTGGTGCCCCGATACCGCAGCTGAATCAACTTTAGGAGACCTGGTGCTGAAACCTTCTTCACAACAATTAAACCGCTCTCCTTGAAGTTCTTGATGATCTGATAAATGGTTGATTTAGGTGCAATCTTACTTGCAGCAATATCCTTGCCTGTGAAGCCCTTTTTGTGCAAAGCATTGATGACGGCACATGTTTCCTTGCAGGTAACCATGTTTGAGAGAGGAAGAACAATGATTCCAAGCACCACCCTCCTTTTTCGAACTCAATCAGCATGACAGAGTGATCTCCAGCCTTGTCCTCGTCAACACTCACACCTGTGTTAATGAGAGAATCACTGACATGATGTCAGCTGGTCCTTTTGTGGCAGGGCTGAAATGCAGTGGAAATGCTTTTGGGGGTTTCAGTTAATTTGCATGGTAAAGATGGACTTTGCAATTAATTGAAATTCATCTGATCACTCTTCATAACATTCTGGAGTATATTCAAATTACTATCATACAAACTGAGGCAGCAGACTTTGAAAATAAATATTTGTGTGATTCTCAGAACTTTTGGCCACGAATGTACTTTGGTGCGTAAAGTGCAAATCAATCCCACAACAACAGCAAAGGACCTTGTGAAGATGCTGGAGGAAACGGGTACAAAAGTATCTATATCCACAGAAAAACAAGTCCTATATCGACATAACCTGAAAGGCCGCTAAGCAAGGAAGAAGCCACTGCTCCAAAACCTACATAAAAAAGCCAGACTACGGTTTGCAACTGCACATGGAGACAAAGATCATACTTTTTGGAGAAATGTCCTCTGGTCTGATGAAAAAACAAATAGAACTGTTTGGCCATAATGACCATCATGTTTGGAGGATAATGGGGGAGGCTTGCAAGCCGAAGAACACCATCCCAACCGTGAAGCACGGGGGTGGGAGCATCCTGTTGTGGGGGTGCTTTGCTGCAGGAGGGACTGGTACACTTCACAAAATAGATGGTATCATGAGGTAGGAAAATTATGTGGATATATTGAAGCAACATCTTAAGACATCAGTCAGGAAGTTAAAGCTTGGTCGCAAATGGGTCTTCCAAATGGACAATGACCCCAAGCATACTTCCAAAGTTGTGGCAAAATGGCTTAAGGACAACAAATTCAAGGTATTGGAGTGGCCATCACAAAGCCCTGACCTCAATCCTATAGAACATTTGTGGGCAGAACTGAAAAAGCATTTGAGAGCAAGGAGGCCTACAAACCTGACTCAGTTACACCAGCTCTGTCAGGAGGAATGGGCCAAAATTCACCCAACTTATTGTGGGAAGCTTGTGGAAGGCTACCCGACACGTTTTACCCAAGTTAAAGAATTGAAAGGCAATGCTACTAAATACTAATTGAGTGTATGTAAACTTCTGACCCACTGGGAATGTGATGAAAGAAATAAAAACTATTATTCTGACATTTCACATTCTTAAAATAAAATAAAATGATCCTAACTGACAATTTTTACTAGGATTAAATGTCAGGAATTGTGAAAAAGTGAGTTTAAATGTATTTGGCTAAGGTGTATGTAAACCATTTGACTTCAACTGTATGTATTCGGGAAAAGTAACAAGGAGTGGACATTCACCTTTTTTTCTCTCAAGTTTAGTTGTCTACTTTGTCTTAGATCTAATATTATACGGGGACAATGATGGTGCCTCTAACGGCATTTAGACTATTTGAAACAAGTTATTGTATTAGAATTTGATTATAATTATTCATTGTCTTTTCAGTTAATATCATTAGTGAATTTAATCTTGCTTATTGGCAACGTATAGCATGTCCATGGCTCAGACATAATGCATTTTAAAGTAGGCTTATATCAGTGCAAATGCTGTGCAATTACTGTTCAAAAACATGTTCCAAATATTTAGCAAATATGAGATTAGACTACATTGTGTTATTTTGATTCTGTTATTTAACAAACTAGGCTTTAATGGACTAAAATTCAAATTGGAGTTGATGACAATGCAATATATAAGAATGTTAATACACAACTTAAACAGCCACGTGTTTAGCCGTGGAGCACGTTCTGATTGGCCAATGAGGAGTCAAGCCTCCACACCTTCAACTTGCTTATTCATCAAAACCCAACCCAAAATTCTGGTTGTGGAAATGGAAAAAATATTTCTGACACCACCTAACCTAGAGCGCTACCACTAGCACTTAGATGTACCATTGCACCAGGTTTGTTAAAATAGAGCCCGATGTGTGTTTGTCTTTGTGAAAGTGGCAGTCTGTGTATGTTGCTCTTGGTGAAAACTGCCCTCTGTGTGTGTGTGTGTGTGTGTGTGTGCCTTCTGTGGTCAGACTCTGCAGTGTTTTGGTGGAACTGCGTGGTTCCAAACAGTCTGTTAGCAGCACGCTAGCAGGGACGCTGACAGAGGTGTGCTGTGTGTACGGAAAGCCCCTGTTAGATTACCTACAGAAAAATCTTTCTCTTAGTGTATAGCAGGCAGCAGAGCATTAACTGCAGCGTGCTGTGACTGATGTGTTTACTGTGCTCGTTTGGGAGGAACATGTCTTTACACGCTTGTTAATGATTGTAGTTCTGTCCTTCTATGTATTGAAGCTTTAACCATCAAGTGTAGGTGTTGAGTTTCAAAAGACATTACCAACATTTTTAGAGTGGATTTGTCAACTGTCAGAGGAACATTTATTTTGACCTTGCCTGTTTAACCTAACCGTTTTAGGGGCCTGAACGTTTTCTTAACAGGACTTTTACTTTGAAAAGAGCCCCCCCACCCTCCCAGCTGCGGCTTCTATTTCGTAACATTTCTTATTTTCTTTCCATTCTTTTGTGTGAAAAGTGGCTTTCCAGTAAAAAGGATGAATAACGGAGAGGATATGTCTGTACTCGTTTATCATGCGGTGCCCTTTGATTAATGCTTTCATTATGCCTGTGCGTGTGTCGGCATCATCCGCTGACTGTTTTCTCTCTGTTAAAACCAAATACCTCTGCTGTCAGCATGCAGGCCCAGTGAAGAATCATGATAATAATAATTAACTCATAAATATGAGTTTTATGAGTCACCTCACTGCTGCGGTCACCGGCGATCGCACCCCCTTTTCACCAAGGCGATAACATCTCTCCAAAGACGTCTCCTTTTCTCTCTCTCTGTTTTCTCTCTCTTTATCTCCCAATGCCCAGTACAGTAACTCCTGAATCATAACTCCTGAGTCTTTGGATTTTTCTGTTTTTCACAATTGTTCGCACCCTCTTTTTCCCATCAATGACATTGAGCAAGAAGTTTGTTAAAGTTTGTAAAAAAAAATAAACATGTTGTAGGACTTTTTGTTGACTCATTGTTGTTAATTCACTTTTTCTCCCCCTAATTCTCTCCCACAGTTCCGTGCTGCAGGCTGGATGTGACTCTGTGAATGTATGAGTGCAGGATTGCGTAAGTCTGTTTCCTGTGGATAGCCCTGGCAGATAAATGACTGTAAATGTTTGGAGAAGTTTAGGTGTGTTGATAGAGATGCAGGTTGAGGTAAACAGATGCAGCGTCAGTGTAATCTAAGTCAGACAGGGTCAGAGTGAGGAGGTGAGTGTATAGAGGGAACTGTCCCCCTCCTGATCAAACAGATGTGCAGATGTTGAGCCTCTTGCTCTCTGTCAGACACACACGTGTGCTCACACACACAAACATTATAAACACCGAATTATATCTGTGACCCCTGTACAAGTGTGGTGGGTTGTAAAGTGGGGTACTGCTCCTCCCCCCATGCTAACAGACTGACAGCAACACAGCTGTGCTGAAAATAATGTCTCAACCCTAATATTCTGACCAATGAGACACTGCTAGGTACTCCTAGAGCCTTTCCAATGTTTTATACAAAACTTAAGATACCACACCCTGGCTGGAAACTATGTAACAATGGCAGTTAGGACTGACTGAATATCCATAGCTATGATGTACCGCTGAAGTCAACAGTGCAGAATGTGCAGTCGCAAAGCAACAACACACACAGCTAATAGTCTAAAAATATACTATCAGTCAAATGGTTTGGTCCCTGTCTAATAAACACTTCCTCTTCCTTGCCCTTGTTAGAGTGATGTAAAGAACCAATGATTGAGATCATCTGCATACTGAGGCAGTGACCTGAGGACCAGGGCTCTACATGGTACAATACTGACTCCCACTGGTTCACTGTAGAACTGTCTGGACGGACAAGCTGTCAACAACTGAGAGGCTCTCGCATCCACACACACACATTTTCTCACTTGGCCTGACGCACTCATACACCCGCCCATACATAAATGTTTTTAAACACACTAGTTAGGTCAGAGCACACACACCCATTTCCAAACACACACACACTCAAACTTATTCAGATTCACAGTGAATGAAGGCACAACTCTTATTGTGAAAAAGCCCTCCCCCCATTCCTTTGTACTGCTCATACTTATTCACTGCTCCCTCTCTCTCCCATCCTTTTCTCCCCCCTTCTTTCTCTCTCTCCTCGCCCCTCTTGCGCCCTTCTCTCTCCCCCTCCTCTCTCGCCCTTCTCTCTCCCCCTCCTCTCTCGCCCTTCTCTCTCCCCCTCCTCTCTCGCCCTTCTCTCTCACCCCTCCTCTTGCGCCCTCCACTCTCACCCCTCCTCTTGCGCCCTTCTCTCTCTCCCCCTCCTCCTCTCTCGCCCCTCCTCTTGCGCCCTTCTCTCTCTCCCCCTCCCGATGTGTGAGACACGGAAACCAGAATCAGATGGGCTAGTTTAACTCTTTAAACACAACACTTTTTCTCAATTTGAGATTAATTATTTGGAAGAATGACCAGACTCTGATAGTGAGTTGTTTTGCTCAGATTATCATTCGGTACACACTTTGGTTCACTTGGTCCAGAAAATGTCTATTGCCTCAGGAAGTTCTCTCTCAGCTGGAACCAGCAGAGTAAATGAGGAGTGGGTGTTGGGGCTGTAATCCTTGGCTTTACCAGAATGTAGTGTACCAGAATTATTTGTGTGAGTGAGTGATTCATAATCCCTCTGTCTGTGAGAAAAGTGCGGCCCAGGGTTTTTTATTTATTTAACCCTTAACTAGGCAAGTCAGTTAAGAACAATTGTGTGCTGCCCTACGGGGCTCCCGATCAAATAGTGACGCCTCAGACCACTAAGGTACCGTGTGGCTGAATAGTAACTCTCATCTGGTGAATTACGCCATAATGTGCTGCAGCCCATGTAGCAGAAACCGAAAACAGCTTCACCAATTCTCCCCAGTGTCCAAACACTTGGATGTGAACTACTTTAATACATGCACACCCATTACATAAAGAATTTGAGGTTATTGAACTTGAAGTTCATGACATAAACTAAAAGTTTTCACATATGGATTATTGAGCATTATAAACTGGGTGCTTCGAGCCCTGAATGCTGATTTGGCTGACAGCCGTGGTATATCAGACCGTATACCACGGGTATGACGGAACATTTTATTTTTACTGATCTAATTACGTTGGTAACCAGTTTATAATAGCTATAAGGCACCCCGGGGGTTTGTGGTATATGGCCAATATACCATGGCCACGGGCTGTGTCCAGGCACTCCGCGATGCCTTGTGCCTAAGAACAGCCCATAGCTGTGGTATATTGGCCATATACCACACCCCCTCGTGCCTTACTGCTTAAATAGACAAATGCCATAGAATATGGAGTTTAGTAAGTAATGGTACATTACTGAAAAATGTCTTCTGGGTTTGAGGGGTTGTGCTTGTTATATGTGACACAATGTGTGTGTCGTGTGCCTGGCGGTCTGAGTGCAGCCACAGTGACCAGTGTGTGGCTGGCGTCGGTGACAGGGTGGAGCGTGGGGGCTGTGTGTGTCTGTGTTTGTGTCCTGTATACACAGTCTCCACTAAATTACAGCCACTGAACCCAGAGGTCAGACCAACACAACCTCAGCGAGCGAGAGAGCTAGAAAAAAAGAGGGGAGGAGAGATGGGAAGATTCAGAGAATTACAACTACCAAAGATTATTATTCCAACGCTATACAGCAAATTCTCTGGAAAATAACAGAAACCTGAAAACACCATCCAACCTGGAACTGAGTGAGTAATGTTTAGTCTAAAGCTATATTTTATATTCAAAAGCCAAGAAGAAAAATACATCACTTTACTTTATAAGGTCTGAATGCTAAATTAAGGCTGCCAAGCTTGACACAACTTCAATTAGCACTGACGTGAGAGGTGTCAAAGCCCTTTAGCCCAACAATGGCAGAAGAGACGAACAGTCTACTCCAACCAAATGGAGAGGCCTTAGAAGCCGTCTCCCGCTGTTCAGAGGTAATTAAAATACAGTACCCTGTGAATGATAAGACACAAAAAGAGCACAAAATGAAGCTCCTTGTGGAAAATCGAGAGACTCTTTTTGCTGACTATTATAAAAATGGAAACATCAGCAATCTCATCTTCCACACAAACCATTCCCTGGCATGGCACAGTGCTATATTAGCACACTACCCCTCTGTTAAGAGGGGTGGAAACTAAGGATACTTGACAACGAGGACTCTGGGTCAGCTAATATAAATCTCTATAAGTCTGGAACAGTATTGGTACAGGGCAACCCCAAACAGTTTCAGCTGGACTTTCACCTCATCAAATCATTTGCCCAGCAGGAGAAGCTCTCCCTTGAGAAAGATACCCTCACGCTGAGCGGGTCAGACCAGACCTCTTCATTATATAACCCCACAGACGAGCAAACCCAAGCGGAAAGTCAACCTCCAGCACAGAGCACTACTCCCTCATTGAAATGAAGGATACATTTATCCAGCTGGAGGTAAGGCAGGTGGATCTGGAAAAGCAGGTGATTACACTCCAGTCAAGCACAGACCCAGACAACAGTCCAGCACAACAACACCCCCTTAACCAGACCCGGAGAGATGGAGGTAGAGAGAGACATATCTGCACTCTGGACTGTGGTGAGACAACTTCAACAGGAGAAAAAGCAGCAGTAGAGGAGAGGGTGAGGGGGATGGCGTGTGACAGAGAACAACACACTAGAGAGGTGGCACCCCCACAGAGAAGCCAGCAGAACAGCTTACCTCAGCTCCCGACAAAAGTCTCAACACCACAGCAGAACAGACAAATGAAGAACCTCAAGCCTAGGGGATCTTACCCCCTCTGAGCACCCCCCCCCCCCCCCCCTGTCAGCCACCCTGATACCCCTCCTGACAACTACACTGACTGAGGACAAACACAAGACACAGATTGTACTCCGTATGGACTCAAATGGGAAATGTATACAAAAAATAATTTTTCCCAAACACAGTGTGTCTAAAATCTTGTGTCCAAAAACCCAGCACACCCTAGACCTTCTGTCTGAGAACCAACTAGGTTCACCCAGCCACATAATAATACACACAGGCACAAACGACCTGAGAACACCGCAGGGAAGGATGGCCACAGCACTGACGGGAGTGATTGAAAAAGCTTCTTCTACTTTCCCCAATGCACAAAATCTCCACCCTGCTACCATACAGCAGGTAAACGCAAGTTTTTCCCGTTACACAAAACCACCAGCCACGTACACCCCCCCCCCCCCCCCCCCAGGTCAACCATTCCCACACACAATTTAGGCCCCCTCAGATCAGACCTATGCCCCACCTGCCCACCCCATGCACCCCACCCCCGCAGGGAGGGCCTCAACATGGGAGTCTCACACATGCCCAGGCCGTGAGCAGGCACAACCTCCACTCTTACACTAGCCCAAGCCGATGGCATGTACCAGATGCTCAGCAGGCTCTGCTCACACTTACTAGTCTGAGACCAAACCACACAACCAACAACATTGGACACATTATGGAACACAAAGCCTTCACTATCTCATCCTGGAATATGAGATAGTGAGAAACCCGTCCAACCAAAAACATAGAGACCCGGAAAACCTGAATCTACGCCTTCACTATGGTGAATCACAAACAATACAGAAATACGGAAAAAGAAGGAACAGCACGTCAGAAATCATCTCAATGTAATTGAAGAATCCATAGACTCTAGACTCAAACCACTTCTGGGAAGACTCTAACCATCTCCATAGACTCTAACCACTACTGGGAAAACACAAAACAAACAACACAAAGAATTATCTATCCAAAATGGAGATGTATGGGTAAACCACTTCTCCAATCTTTTTGCCTCTATAACAAAGAACAATCAGCAAAAACATATACATGATCAAATACAAACCTTAGAATCAACTATTAAAGACTACCAGAACCCATTATCCAATTACCTTGCATGAGCTACAGTACAATATACAAACCCTCCAACACAAATCCCACGGTAGTTATTGGGGTCAATCTGTGTCCAGCTACAATATTAATTTACAACATTAACAATGTCTACACTGTATTTCTGATCAATTTGATGTTATTTTAATGGACAAAAAAATTGATTTTCTTTCAAAAACAAGGACATGTCTCAATTACCACAAACTTTTGAACGGTAGTGTATATGTACATATTACCTCAATTACCTTGACACCGGTGCCCCTGCACATTGACTTTGTACCGGTACAACCTGTACATAGCCCTGCTATTGCTGCCAAGCTTGACACAACTTCAATTAGCACTGACGTGAGAGGTGTCAAAGCCCTTTAGCCCAACAATGGCAGAAGAGACGAACAGTCTACTCCAACCAAATGGAGAGGCCTTAGAAGCCGTCTCCCGCTGTTCAGAGGTAATTAAAATACAGTACCCTGTGAATGATAAGACACAAAAAGAGCACAAAATGAAGCTCCTTGTGGAAAATCGAGAGACTCTTTTTGCTGACTATTATAAAAATGGAAACATCAGCAATCTCATCTTCCACACAAACCATTCCCTGGCATGGCACAGTGCTATATTAGCACACTACCCCTCTGTTAAGAGGGGTGGAAACTAAGGATACTTGACAACGAGGACTCTGGGTCAGCTAATATAAATCTCTATAAGTCTGGAACAGTATTGGTACAGGGCAACCCCAAACAGTTTCAGCTGGACTTTCACCTCATCAAATCATTTGCCCAGCAGGAGAAGCTCTCCCTTGAGAAAGATACCCTCACGCTGAGCGGGTCAGACCAGACCTCTTCATTATATAACCCCACAGACGAGCAAACCCAAGCGGAAAGTCAACCTCCAGCACAGAGCACTACTCCCTCATTGAAATGAAGGATACATTTATCCAGCTGGAGGTAAGGCAGGTGGATCTGGAAAAGCAGGTGATTACACTCCAGTCAAGCACAGACCCAGACAACAGTCCAGCACAACAACACCCCCTTAACCAGACCCGGAGAGATGGAGGTAGAGAGAGACATATCTGCACTCTGGACTGTGGTGAGACAACTTCAACAGGAGAAAAAGCAGCAGTAGAGGAGAGGGTGAGGGGGATGGCGTGTGACAGAGAACAACACACTAGAGAGGTGGCACCCCCACAGAGAAGCCAGCAGAACAGCTTACCTCAGCTCCCGACAAAAGTCTCAACACCACAGCAGAACAGACAAATGAAGAACCTCAAGCCTAGGGGATCTTACCCCCTCTGAGCACCCCCCCCCCCCCCCCCCCTGTCAGCCACCCTGATACCCCTCCTGACAACTACACTGACTGAGGACAAACACAAGACACAGATTGTACTCCGTATGGACTCAAATGGGAAATGTATACAAAAAATAATTTTTCCCAAACACAGTGTGTCTAAAATCTTGTGTCCAAAAACCCAGCACACCCTAGACCTTCTGTCTGAGAACCAACTAGGTTCACCCAGCCACATAATAATACACACAGGCACAAACGACCTGAGAACACCGCAGGGAAGGATGGCCACAGCACTGACGGGAGTGATTGAAAAAGCTTCTTCTACTTTCCCCAATGCACAAAATCTCCACCCTGCTACCATACAGCAGGTAAACGCAAGTTTTTCCCGTTACACAAAACCACCAGCCACGTACACCCCCCCCCCCCCCCCCCCAGGTCAACCATTCCCACACACAATTTAGGCCCCCTCAGATCAGACCTATGCCCCACCTGCCCACCCCATGCACCCCACCCCCGCAGGGAGGGCCTCAACATGGGAGTCTCACACATGCCCAGGCCGTGAGCAGGCACAACCTCCACTCTTACACTAGCCCAAGCCGATGGCATGTACCAGATGCTCAGCAGGCTCTGCTCACACTTACTAGTCTGAGACCAAACCACACAACCAACAACATTGGACACATTATGGAACACAAAGCCTTCACTATCTCATCCTGGAATATGAGATAGTGAGAAACCCGTCCAACCAAAAACATAGAGACCCGGAAAACCTGAATCTACGCCTTCACTATGGTGAATCACAAACAATACAGAAATACGGAAAAAGAAGGAACAGCACGTCAGAAATCATCTCAATGTAATTGAAGAATCCATAGACTCTAGACTCAAACCACTTCTGGGAAGACTCTAACCATCTCCATAGACTCTAACCACTACTGGGAAAACACAAAACAAACAACACAAAGAATTATCTATCCAAAATGGAGATGTATGGGTAAACCACTTCTCCAATCTTTTTGCCTCTATAACAAAGAACAATCAGCAAAAACATATACATGATCAAATACAAACCTTAGAATCAACTATTAAAGACTACCAGAACCCATTATCCAATTACCTTGCATGAGCTACAGTACAATATACAAACCCTCCAACACAAATCCCACGGTAGTTATTGGGGTCAATCTGTGTCCAGCTACAATATTAATTTACAACATTAACAATGTCTACACTGTATTTCTGATCAATTTGATGTTATTTTAATGGACAAAAAAATTGATTTTCTTTCAAAAACAAGGACATGTCTCAATTACCACAAACTTTTGAACGGTAGTGTATATGTACATATTACCTCAATTACCTTGACACCGGTGCCCCTGCACATTGACTTTGTACCGGTACAACCTGTACATAGCCCTGCTATTGTTATTTACTGCTGCTCTTTAGTAATTTGTTATTCTTATCTCTTACTTTGAGGTATTTTCTTAACTGCATTGTTGGTTAAGGGCTTGTAAGTAAGCATTTCACTGTAATGTCTACATATGTTGTATTCGGCGCATGTGACAAATACAATTTGATTTGAATATGTCCCTGGCCGAGGAGAGTGTCCAGGCCAAGCCAGCTGGGCAGAAACGGGCCGGCCTCAACGCTTGGAAATGCAGGGCTCATTTATAGGGAAGATTAATGACCCCATGTTTCTATAAACATAATAGGCAACAGGCTGATGGGCCTGAGTAGACTTCACCTTACCTTTAAGAGATTTTCCATCCCCCTCCTGGAGTCCCTATCACTCCATCTCTCTCTTTTTATTTCATTCTAAGTGCATATGTATCCAACAATCTGTCTCTCTATATCGACCTACTGTTTCGCTCAACATATTTTTCTTTGTTTCTCTTCATTTTCCTGTCCATCTCAACCCCATTTTTCTCTCACTTTTCTCACTCACTTTAATAGTGATATCCTACACTGAGGATACCAAACATTAACAACTCCTTCGTAATGTTGAGTTGCATCTCCCCCTTTTGCCCTCAGAACAGCCTCAATTTGTTGGGGCATGGAATCTACAAGATGTCAAAAGCGTGGCACAAACTGGTGAGCCTGGCACCTACTACCATACCCCGTTCAAAGGCACTTAAATATTTTTCTTGCCCATTCACCCACTGAATTCCACACATACACAATCCATGTCTCAATTGTCTCAAGGCTTAAAAATCCTTCTTTAACCGGTCTACTCTCCTTCATCTACACTGATTGAAATAGATTTAACAAGTGACACCAATAAGGGATCATATAGCTTTCACCTGGTCAGTCTGTCATTGAAAGAGCAGGTGTTCTTAATGTTTTGTACACTCAGTGTATGTCATGTCCATTTTGAGTCTCGGTACCAGGTCGTATTGTATAATGTGTGTTGTTCGTTGAACCTGTTCCAGAGCCTGACAGACCGCACAGAGACCGACTGACTCTGACCACTTTAGAGCAGAGCCTTTGATCCTCACAGAAGAGGCCATGTTAGGTACCAGTGGGTGTAAGATGTGTTTTACATGAGATAATTCACTGATGGGCAGCTCTCTTAACCCTGAGGGAGAGAGAGGATCTGTGTACTGTAAGATGGAAAAACAGTAAGCCTGTGTTTAGAAGCACCGATGGAAAGAGTTGAATATAGATGCTATGGTGCATCATTGTTATGTCTATCTATGTATGAGTAGAGATATTCTAATGCAAATCCAATTCCATTTCCCTTCTCGGCTCGCTTCTCTTATCTCCCTCTTGGTTTTATATTGTAAGCAGGCTGGCCAGATGCAAATGTGTCAGAGATAGAAAGCAATGCCCTGTTTGTGCACTACACCTTCACACTCACCCTAGTACTACTGTGTATAGGTAAGCTCTGTGACCAGTTTCTCAGCCATTCTTCCTCATTTCATCTACAGTATGAGTGTGTACAGTGCTAGTAGTCAGTGTTTTAAAGTCTTATTTCTGCTCTCCTCTAAAGACTGATATCCACACCGCTCACACTGGACAGAGTAATGGCCCTGAAAAGAGACAAAGATAAACTTTAGTTTTCCATTTCCGACAGAACTGAATAAAACATTTCCATCTTCCGGTGAATGGGCTTGGATTCATATTGGTCATGGTTGTCTCTGTGGGTTACAGTGTGCAGTGTGTGTTTTTGTCCTGCTTTTGGTGTTGTTTACATGTTCAAAGCCCTGCTGCTCTCTTTGGAGTGTGGCTGCAGTTGATTATGTTTTCCTTTTCTGCTCCAACATATCAATAAAAAGCAAACCATGCTCACTAGAATTTAGCTCTGAGAAGTTAATCGTCTCTTCTCTTCATCTCAAGATTTATGCCTTATGTTGTCAGCATGTTGCCTGTCTCTCTTCCAGCTGCATATGTCTGTTGTGTGAGCCCGTTGTACGTGTCCGTTTCAGTCAAATTCTAAATAGATTTTCATACTTGTAGCCATAGAGATGGCAAGCTGTCAGTGATCCAAAGAAAAGTGACTCTCGACCAGTGTAGTGTCCTGCTCTGAACCTCTCCAACCTGTCCCTAAAACTCGGTTCTCCCTCCCTTCTCCCCTGTCCCTTCCCCCCACTTTATTCCCCGCTGTCTCCCCCTCTCTGCTCCTGAGCCCAGAAAAAGGTTCATTGTGCAGAGCAGCAGCAGTGAGTGTTCAGGGCCTGGTTTTCGTTAGCTTTGCGCCATCTGAAACACTCACCCTCCTCTAGGGACTATATCTGGAGCTGGTTTCCTGTTCAGGCTGGCCGCGCAGCGCTGTGCTTGTCTGGGGGAGGGGATTGGCCCCAGCACTGTGATTGGGTGAGATGGAGGCTTTATGAACCCCAGGATGGATGGATGGATGAGAGAGAGAGAGAAAGAATTTTAAGTAATGGCATTATTTCAGAAATTGCACTCTCTAATAAAACTCAAACTTTCATTTAAAACACGCATACAAGGTACTGAATTAAAGCTACACTCGTTGTGAATCTAGCCACCATGTCAGATTTGTAAAATGCTTTGCAGGGAAAGCATGAGAAGCTATTATCTGATAGCATGCAACACCCCGAATACCAGACCGTCAACAAAACAACAGATTTTGCGGTAGCCGGCACTACCCAAAACGCAGAAATAAAATATAAAACATTCATTACCTTTGACGAGCTTCTTTCTTGGCACTCCTATATGTCACATAAACATCACAATTGGGTCTTTTTCCCGATTTAAATCCGTCATTGTATACCCAAAATGTGATTTGCTGAAGACCGGTCTGATCCAGAAAAATGCCCCTTTACAAGACACAACGTCACTTTTTAAAATTACAAAAGTTGCCTATATACTTTTACAAATCACTTCAAATTACTTTTCTAAACCAACTTTAGGTATTAATAAACGTTAATAATCTATTAAATTGATCACGGGGCGATCTGTATTCGATAGCAGCAAGTCTTGAAATCATACTCCATGTTTTCACTTTCATAACATCCTGTGGTGAGCCCCAAGAAAGGAAGTGCCTACACGTCACCAAACCACCTCAACCATGCTCAAGGTACTAAATGATATCATAACCGCCATCGATAAAAGACAGTACTGTGCAGCTGTGTTCATCGACCTGGCCAAGGCTTTCAACTCTGTCAATCACTGTATTCTTATTGGCAGAATCAACAGCCTTGGTTTCTCAAATGACTGCCTCGCCTGGTTCACCAACTACTTCTCAGACAGAGTTCAGTGTTTCAGATCGGAGGGCCTGTTGTCCGGACCTGTGGCAGTCTCTCTGGGGGTACCACAGGGTTCAATTCTCGGGCCAACTCTTTTCTCTGTAATATATCAACGATGTCGCTCTTGCTGCTGGTGATTCCCTGATCCACTACTACGCAGACGACACCATTCTGTATACATCTGGCCCTTCTTTGGACACGGTGTTAACTTCTTGGTGACGGGGCAGTATTTTCACGTCCGGATGAAATGCATGCCCATATTCAACTGCCTGCTACTCATCCCGAGAAGATAAGATATGCATATTATTAGTATATTTGGATAGAAAACACTCTGAAGTTTCTAAAAACGTTTGAATCATGTCTGAGTATAACAGAACTTATTTAGCAGGCGAAACCCAGAGGACAAACCATTCAGATTTTCTTTTTAGAGGTCATTCTCTTTTCAATGGGTTTCATTGGGAATCCAGATTTCTATGGGACCTTCTTGCAGTTCCTATCGCTTCCACTGGATGTCAACAGTCTTTAGAAATTGATTGAGGTTTTTCCTTTGTGTAATGAAGAAGTACGGCCATCTTTAACGAGGGTCACTTGAAATGTATTGTTAGAGGCGCGTGACCAGAAAGCTAGCTACAGTTTGTTTTCCTCCTGTATTGAACACACATCATCCCTTCAATTTGATCGATTATTTGCGTTACAAAATACCTAAAGTTGTATTACAAAAGTAGTTTTGAGATATTTTGAGATATTTTGTAGTCACGTTGCACAAGTTGGAACCAGTGTTTTTCTGGATCAAATGCGCCATATAAATGGACATTTTGGATATATATGGATTGTTTGCTTTCGATGAAAAAAAAAATAGAAATCTGACATGTTGGCTGGATTCACAAGTGTGGCTTTAATTTGCTATCTTGCATGTGTGATTTAATGAAAGTTTGATTTTTATAGTAATTTATTTGAATTTGGCGCTCTGCATTTTCCCTGGCTTTTGGCCAGGTGGGACGCTAGCATCCCACATATCACAGAGAGCTTAACAAACCTCCAAACGAGCTTCAATGCCATACAACACTCCTTCCTTGGCATCCAACTGCTCTTAAACGCTAGTAAAACTAAATACATGCTTTTCAACCGTTCGCTGCCTGCACCTGCCCACCCGACTAGCATCACTACTCTGGACGGTTCTGACTTAGAATATGTGGACAACTACAAATACCTAGATGTCTGGCTAGACTGTAAACTCTCCTTCCAGACTCATATTAAACATCTCCAATCGAAAATTACATCTAGAATCGACTTCCTATTTTGCAACAAAGCATCCTTCACTCACACCGCCAAACATATCCTCGTAAAACTGACTATCCTACCGAACCTCGACTTCGGCAATGTCATTTACAAAATAGATTCCAATACTCTACTCAGCAAACTGGATGCAGTCTATCACAGTGCCATCCGTTTTGTCACCAAAGCCCCTTATACCACCCACCACTGCAACCTGTATGCTCTCGTCGGCTGGCCCTCTCTTCATATCCGTCGCTAGACCCACTGGCTCCAGGTCATCTATAAGTCTATGCTAGGTAAAGCGGCGCTTTATCTCAGTTCACTGGTCATGAAAACAACACCCACCCGTAGCATGCGCTCCAGCAGGTATATCTCACTGGTCATCCCCAAAGCCAACACTTCCTTTGACCGCCTTTCCTTCCAGTTCTCTGCTGCCAATGACTGGAACGAATTGCAGAAATCACTGAAGTTGGAGGCTTATATGTCCCTCACTGGAGGCTTTTATATTTCTCTAACTTTAAACATCAGCTATCTGAGCAGCTTACCGATCTTACCGATAGCTGCAGCTGTAAATAGCCCATCTATAAATAGCCCACCCAATCTACCTACCGCATCCCCATATTGTTTTTATTTACTTTTCTGCTCTTTTGCACACCAGTATTTCTACTTGCACATCACCATCTGCTCATCTATCACCCCAGTGTTAATTTGCTAAATTGTAATTACTTCACTGCTATGGCCTATTTATTGCCTACCTCATGCCATTTGCACACACTGTATAAATACTTTTTTTCTGTTGTGTTATTGACTGTACGCTTGTTTATTCCATGTGTAACTCTGTGTTGTTGTTTGTGTCGCACTGCTTTGCTTTATCTTGGCCAGGTCGCAGTTGTAAATGAGAACTTGTTGTCAACTAGCCTACCTGGTTAAATAAAGGTGTTATAAAAAATGTACAGGGAGGACCAGTACCAGATCAATGTGGATCTATACAGAGAGGACCAGTACCAGATCAATGTGGATCTATATACAGGGAGGACCCGTACCAGATCAATGTGGAGCTATATACAGGGAGGACCAGTACCAGATCAATGTGGATCTATATACAGGGAGGACCAGTACCAGATCAATGTGGAGCTATATACAGGGAGGACCAGTACCAGATCAATGTGGAGCTATATACAGGGAGGACCAGTACCAGATCAATGTGGAGCTATATACAGGGAGGACCAGTACCAGATCAATGTGGAGCTATATACAGGGAGGACCAGTACCAGATCAATGTGGAGCTATATACAGGGAGGACCAGTACCAGATCAATGTGGAGCTATATACAGGGTGGACCAGTACCAGATCAATGTGGAGCTATATACAGGGAGGACCAGTACCAGATCAATGTGGAGCTATATACAGGGAGGACCAGTACCAGATCAATGTGGAGCTATATACAGGGTGGACCAGTACCAGATCAATGTGGAGCTATATACAGGGTGGACCAGTACCAGATCAATGTGGAGCTATATACAGGGTGGACCAGTACCAGATCAATGTGCAGAGGTACAAGGTATTTGAGGTAGATATGTAAAGTTGAAGTGGAAAGTTTACATACATATAACTACATTTAATCTCAGTTCTAGTAAAAATTGCCTGTTTTAGGTCAGTTAGGATCACCACTTTATTTTAAGAATGTGAAATGTCAAATAATAGTAGTGATTTATTTAAGCTTTTATTTCTTTCATCACATTCCCAGTGGGTCTGAAGTTTACATACACTCAATTAGTATTTGGTAGCATTGCCTTTAAATTGTTTAACTTGGGTCAAACATTTCGTGTAGCTTCACACAATAAATTGGGTGAATTTTGGCTCATTCCTCCTGACAGAGCTGGTGTAACTGAGTCAGGTTTGTAGGCCTCCTTGCTCACACACTCTTCTGCAGTTCTGCCCACAAATGTTCTATATGATTGAGGTCAGGGCTTTGATGGCCACTCCAATACCTTGACTTTGTTGTCCTTAAGCCATTTTGCCATAACTTTGGAAGTATGCTTGGGGTCATTTTCCAATTAGAAGACCCGTTTGCGACCAAGCTTTAACTTCCTGACTGATGTCTTGAGATGTTGCTTCAATATATCCACATCTATTTTGTGAAGTGCACCAGTCCCTCCTGCAGCAAAGCACCCCCACATGATACTGCCACCCCCATGCTTCACGGTTGAGATGGTGTTCTTTGGCTTGCAAGCCTCCCCCTTTTTCCTCCAAACATAACAATGGTCATTATGACCGAACAATTTTATTTTTGTTTCATCAGACCATAGGACATTTCTCCAAAAATTACGATCTTTGTCCCCTAGTCTGGCTTTTTTTATGGAGGTTTTGGAGCAGTGGCTTCTTCCTTGCTGAGTGGCCTTTCAGGTTATGTCGATATATAGGACTCATTTTACTGTGGATATAGATACTTTTGTACCTGTTTCCTCCAGCATCTTCACAAGATCCTTTGCTGTTGTTCTGGGATTGATTTGCACTTTTCGCACCAAAGTATGTTCATCTCTAGGTGACAGAATGCGTCTCCTTCCTGATCGGCATGACGTCTGTGTGGTCCCATGGCGTTTATACTTGCGTACTATTGTTTGTACAGATGAATGTGGTACCTTCAGGCATTTGGAAATTGTGCCCAAGTATGAACAAGACTTGTGGGGGTCTACAATTATTTTTCTGAGGTCTTGGCTGATTTCTTTAGATTTTCCCATGATATCAAGCAAAGAGGCACTGAGTTTGAAGTTAGGCCTTGAAACACATCTCCAGGTACACCTCCAATTGACTCAAATTATGTCAATTAGCCTATCAGAAGCTTCTAAAGCCATGACATAATTTTCTGGAATTTCCCAAGCTGTTTAAAGGCACAGTCAACCTAGTGTATGTAAACTTCTGACCCACTGGAATTATGATACAGTGAGGTATTTGAGGTAGATATGTACATGAAGGCAGGGTAAAGTGACTAGGCATCAGGATAGATGATAATAAGAGTAAAATAAGGAACAGTAGCAGCAGCAAATTTTGATTTTAAAATTGAGTTTGTGTTGTCGGTATATGAATGTGTATGTGTTGTGTGTGTAGGCTAGTGAATGTGTGTTTGTGTTGTCGGTATATGAATGTGTATGTGTTGTGTGTGTAGGCTAGTGAATGTGTGTTTGTGTTGTCGGTATATGAATGTGTATGGGTTGTGTGTGTGTGTGTGTGTAGTCTAGTGATTGTGCGTTTTTGTTGTCAGTATATGAATGTGTATGGGGTGTGTGTGTAGTTTAGTGAGTGTTTGTTGAAGGTATACGAATGTGTGTGTAGTTTAGTGAGTGTGTTTGTTGTCGGTATATGAATGTGTGTGTGTGTGTGGTCTAGTGAGTGTGCGTTTGTTGTCGGTATATGAATGTGTATGTAGTCTAGTGAGTGTGTGTTGTCGGTATATGAATGTGTATGGGTTGTGTGTGTGTGTGTAGTCTAGTGAATGTGCATAGGGTTAGTGCAAGATAAAGTCAGTCCAGATAGTTTGGGTACCATTAATTCACTATTTAGCTGTCTCGTGGCTTGGTGATAGAAGCTGTCTCATGGCTTGGTGATAGAAGCTGTCTCGTGGCTTGGTGACAGAAGCTGTCTCGTGGCTTGGTGACAGAAGCTGTCTCGTGGCTTGGTGACAGAAGCTGTCTCGTGGCTTGGTGACAGAAGCTGTCTCGTGGCTTGGTGACAGAAGCTGTCTCGTGGCTTGGTGACAGAAGCTGTCTCGTGGCTTGGTGACAGAAGCTGTCTCGTGGCTTGGTGACAGAAGCTCTGAGGCGCTTTGCTATCAAGTGCGATGCATTTGCCATACCAAGTAGTGATGCAGCCAGTCAAGATGCTCTCGATGGTGCAGCTGTAGAACCTTTTGAGGTTCTGAGGGCCCATGACAAATCTATTAAGCGCTGGAAGAAGCGCTGCCAGGCCCTTTTCCTGACTGTGCAGGTGTGTGTGAACCATGTTAAGTCCTTAGTGAGTTGACGCCAAGGAACTTGAAGTTCACGACCCGCTCCACAACAGCCCTGGTGATGTGGATGGGGGCGTTATTTCCTTTCTGACCTCCTCGTCTCATTGCCGTCGGAGATCAGGCCTACTACTGTTGTCTTCAGCAAACTTGATGATGGTGTTGGAGTCGTGCATGGCCATTCAGTCGTGGGTGAACAGGGCGGACAGGAGGGGACTAAGCACACACCTGCTGTAAGAGTGGTACTGTAACTCTGTAGTGTTAATCATAGTGCAGTGATTGAGTACCAAGCATTGTGGAGTGTGTGGTGGTGTGTGTCGTGTGGGAGAAAGCTGCAGTCAATCTTAAAGCTCCATATGTATACCTATTTCCTGTCCTGGCGCCACAGCAAGCAGCTTGACAGCAGCTTTTATATGTTTCCTGAAGGGACTGAGATTTACTTACACACACACACACACACACACACACCCAAAGGACAAAGAAAGAGAGTGAGTGGGGAAATGGAGGGGAAAATAAAGAGTAAAAGTGAAAGTGGGATCAAAAATATAAACACATGTAAAGTGTTGGTCCCATGTTTCATGAGCTGAAATAAAAGATCCCAGAAATGTTTCATACGCACAAAAGCTTTTTCTCTCAAATGTGGGGCACAAATTGGTTTACAGTACATCCCTGTTAGAGCATTTCTCCTTCACCAAGATAATCCATCCACCTGAAAGATGTGGCATATCAAGAAGCTGACTGATTAAACATCATAATTACACAGGTGCACCTTGTGCTGGGGGGAAAAAAGGCCACTCTAAAATGTGCAGTTTTGTCACACAACCCAATGCCACAGATGTCTCAAGTTTTGAAGGATCGTGCAATTGGGATGCTGACTGCAGGAATGTCCACCAGAGCTGTTACCAGATAATTGCATGTTAATTTCTCTACCATAAGCCACCTCTAACATAATTTTAAGAGAATTTGGCAGTACGTCCAACCTGCCTCACCACCACATGTAACCACGCCAGCCCAGGACCGCCACATCCGGCTTCTTCACTTGCGGGATTGTCTGAAACCAGCCACCCGGACAGCTGATGAAACTGAGGACTATTTCTGTCCATAATAAAGGCGTTTTGTGGGGAAAAACTCATTCTGATTGGCAGGGCCTGGCTCCCCAGTGGGTGGGCCTGCCTCCAAAATGGGTGGGCCATTGCTGCGCCCCTGCCCACTCAAGTGAAATCCATAGATTAGGGCCTAATGAAGTTATTTCAATTGACTGATTTCCTTATGTGAACTGTAACTCACTAAAATCGTTGAAATTGTTGCATTTGGTGTTTTTAAATTTTTGTTCAGTATAAAAGGTCCAGTGAAAACCAAAAGTAGAGAGAGAGTCTGCATTTGCAGGGAGATGGAGGTGAAAGTAAAAGTAATTATGAAGGCTAGAGGAAGCGGTAAGAGACAGTGGGAGGTAGAACAACAAACAGGATGGGTAAATAGGAAAGATGGATACGTGGTATTTTTTAACCTTCCACAGATCCCATGACTGCTGGTCAGGGTGAATCACATGTAGAGCCTTCTTATTACCATGGCAATGAGTTTTTCCTGGTCAGATCACATGGGAAACTCCAGGGGGCCATAGAAACCATTCCCCTACCCTTCACCTGCTTCTATATCCAGGCCAAGTCATTCTCAGCCTCCTGTGTTGCTCCTGACTCCCTCTCAGTGCAGATGAGCTCCTGGACATGTGTGGACTGACTGAGCAGTACGATATCCATGGTTTCTCTGCTGAGTACAGAGTGATGACAGAGAAAGTGTATTTACTCTGCTCGTCTTACCATGAAACCCTGAAACCTCTCTACACTCTACTCTCTCTTTCTCCTCTACATTCTCTACTCTCTACTTTCTCCTCTCTACTCTCTCCTCTACTTTCTACTCTACTTTCTCTTCTCTACTCTCTACTTTCTCCTCTCTACTCTCTCCTCTACTTTCTACTCTACTTTCTCCTCTCTACTTTCTCATCTCTACTCTCTACTTTCTCATCTCTACTCTCTCCTCTCCTCTCTCCTCTCCACTCTCTACTCCTCTCTCCTCTCCACTCTCTACTTTCTCCTCTCCACTCTCTACTTTCTCTTCTCCTCTCTACTTTCTCCTGTCTACTTTCTCCTTTCTCTCTTCTCTACTTTCTACTCTCTGCTTTCTCCTGTCTACTCTCTCCTCTCTACTCTACTTTCTCCTCTCTACTTTCTCCTCTCTACTCTCTATGTTCTCCTCTCTACTTTCTCCTCTATACTCTCTACTTTCTCCTCTACCCTCTACTCCTCTCTACTTTCTACTCTCTGCTTTCTCTTCTCTACTCTCTACTTTCTACTCTCTGCTTTCTCCTGTCTACTCTCTTTCTACTCTCTGCTTTCTCCTGTCTACTCTACTCCTCTCTACTTTCTACTTTCTCTTCTCTACTCCTCTCTACTTTCTACTTTCTCTTCTCTACTCTCTACTTACTCTCTCCTCTACTTTCTCCTCTACACTCTACTCTCCACTCTCTCTCCACTCTCTACTTTCTCTTCTCCTCTCTACTTTCTCCTGTCTACTTTCTCCTTTCTCTCTTCTCTACTTTCTACTCTCTGCTTTCTCCTGTCTACTCTCTCCTCTCTACTCTACTTTCTCCTCTCTACTTTCTCCTCTCTACTCTCTATGTTCTCCTCTCTACTTTCTCCTCTATACTCTCTACTTTCTCCTCTACCCTCTACTCCTCTCTACTTTCTACTCTCTGCTTTCTCTTCTCTACTCTCTACTTTCTACTCTCTGCTTTCTCCTGTCTACTCTCTTTCTACTCTCTGCTTTCTCCTGTCTACTCTACTCCTCTCTACTTTCTACTTTCTCTTCTCTACTCCTCTCTACTTTCTACTTTCTCTTCTCTACTCTCTACTTACTCTCTCCTCTACTTTCTCCTCTACACTCTACTCTCCACTCTCTCTCCTCTCTACTTTCTACTTTCTACTCTCTCCTTTCTCCTCTCTACTTTCTCCTCTCTACTCTCTACTCTCCACTCTCTCTCCTCTCTACTTTCTCCTTTCTCTCTCCTCTGCTTTCTCCTGTCTACTCTCTCCTCTCTACTTTCTCCTCTCCTTTCTACTCTCTGCTTTCTCCTGTCTACTCTCTCCTCTCTACTTTCTCCTCTCCTTTCTACTCTCTGCTTTCTCCTGTCTACTCTCTCCTCTCTACTCTACTTTCTCCTCTCTACTTTCTCCTCTATACTCTACTTTCTCCTCTCTACTTTCTCCTCTCTACCCTCTACTCCTCTCTACTTTCTACTCTCTACTTTCTACTCTAATTTCTCTTCTCTACTTTCTACTCTCTGCTTTCTCCTGTCTACTCTCTCCTCTCTACTTTCTCTCTCCTCTACTTTCTCCTCTCTACTCTCTACTTTCTCCTCTCTACACTCTACTCTCCACTCTCTCTCCTCTCTACTTTCTACTCTCTGCTTTCTCCTGTCTACTCTCTCCTCTCTACTTTCTACTCTCCTGTCTCCTCTCTACTTTCTACTCCTGTCTCCTCTCTACTTTCCCCTCTCAACTTTCTCCTCTCTACTTTCTCCTCTATACTCTCTACTTTCTCTACATTCTCCTCTCTACACTCTACTCTCTCCTCTCTTTCTACTCTCTACTTTCTCCTGTCTACTCTACTTTCTACTCTCTACTTTCTACTCTCCTGTCTCCTCTCTACTCTCCTGTCTCCTCTCTACTCTCCTGTCTCCTCTCTACTCTCCTGTCTCCTCTCTACTCTCCTGTCTCCTCTACTCTCCTGTCTCCTCTCTACTCTCCTGTCTCCTCTCTACTTTCTCCTCTCTACACTCTACTCTCTACTTTCTCCTCTCTACTTTCTACTCTCTACTTTCTCCTCTCTACGTTCTCCTCTACTTTCTCCTCTATACTCTCTACTTTCTCCTCTACTTTCTCCTCTACCCTCTACTCCTCTCTACTTTCTACTTTCTACTCTCTGCTTTCTCCTGTCTACTCTCCACTCTCTACTTTCTCCTCTCCACTCTCTACGTTCTCCTCTCTACGTTCTCCTCTCTACGTTCTCCTCTATACTCTACTTTCTCCTCTACCCTCTACTCCTCTCTACTTTCTCTTCTCTACTCTCTACTTTCTCCTCTACACTCTACTCTCCACTCTCCTCTCTACTTTCTACTCTCTGCTTTCTCCTGTCTACTCTCTCCTCTCCTTTCTCCTCTCTACTTTCTACTCTCCACTCTCTACTTTCTCCTCTCTACTTTCTTCTCTCCACTCTCTACTTTCTACTCTCTACGTTCTCCTCTCTACTTTCTCCTCTCTACCCTCTACTCCTCTTTACTTTCTACTTTCTCTTCTCTACTCTCTACTTACTCTCTCCTCTACTTTCTCTCTCCTCTACTTTCTCCTCTCTACACTCTCCACTCTCTCTCCTCTCTACTTTCTACTCTCTGCTTTCTCCTGTCTACTCTCTCCTCTCTACTTTCTCTCTCCTCTACTTTCTCCTCTCTACTCTCTACTTTCTCTCTCCTCTACTTTCTCCTCTCTACTTTCTCTCTCCTCTACTTTCTCCTCTCTACCCTCTACTCCTCTCTACTTTCTACTTTCTCCTCTCTCCTCTCTACTTTCTCTCTCCTACTTTCTCCTCTCTACACTCTACTCTCCACTCTCTCTCCTCTCTAGTTTCTACTCTCTGCTTTCTCCTGTCTACTCTCTCCTCTCTACTTTCTCTCTCCTCTACTTTCTCCTCTCTACTCTCTACTTTCTACTCTCTGCTCTCTCTACTTTCTCCTCTCTACTTTCTCCTCTCTACTTTCTCCTCTCTACTCTCTACTTTCTCCTCTCTACTCTCCACTCTCTCTCCTCTCTACTTTCTACTCTCTGCTTTCTCCTCTCTACTTTCTCCTCTCTGCTTTCTCCTCTCTACTTTCTCCTCTCCACTCTCTACTTTGTACTTTCTCCTCTCCACTCTACTTTCTCCTCTCTACGTTCTCCTCTCTACTTTCTCCTCTATACTCTCTACTTTCTCTACTTTCTCCTCTACCCTCTACTCCTCTACTTTCTCTTCTCTACTCTCTACTTACTCTCTCCTCTACTTTCTCTACTCTCCACTCTCTCTCCTCTCTACTTTCTCCTCTCTACTTTCTCCTCTCTACGTTCTCCTCTCTACTTTCTCCTCTATACTCTCTACTTTCTCCTCTACTTTCTCCTCTACCCTCTACTCCTCTCTACTTTCTACTTTCTACTTTCTCTTCTCTACTCTCTACTTACTCTCTCCACTCTCTCTACACTCTACTTTCTCCTCTCCACTCTCTACTTTCTACTCTCTACTTTCTCTCTCCTCTACTTTCTCCTCTCTACACTACTCTCCACTCTCTCTCCTCTCTACTTTCTACTTTCTGCTTTCTCCTGTCTACTCTCTCCTCTCTACTTTCTACTCTCTGCTTTCTCCTGTCTACTCTCCTGTCTCTCTGCTTTCTCCTGTCTACTCTCCTGTCTCTCTACTTTCTCCTCTCTACTCTCTACTTTCTCCTCTCTACTCTCTACTTTCTCCTCTCTACTTTCTCCTCTACTTTCTCCTCTCCACTCTCTACTTTGTACTTTCTCCTCTCTACGTTCTCCTCTCTACTTTCTCCTCTATACTCTCTACTTTCTCTACTTTCTCCTCTACCCTCTACTCCTCTCTACTTTCTCTTCTCTACTCTCTACTTACTCTCTCTTCTACTTTCTCCTCTCTACACTCTACTCTCCACTCTCTCTCCTCTCTACACTCTACTCTCTCCTCTCTACTTTCTCCTCTCCACTCTCTACTTTCTACTCTCTACTTTCTCTCTCCTCTACTTTCTCCTCTATACTCTCTACTTTCTCCTCTCTACACTACTCTCCACTCTCTCTCCACTCTACTTTCTCCTCTACTTTCTACTTTCTCCTCTCCACTCTCTACTCTGTACTTTCTCCTCTCTTTCTACTCTCTACGTTCTCCTCTCTACTTTTTCCTCTATACTCTCTACTTTCTACTTTCTCTTCTCTACTCTCTACTTACTCTCTCCTCTACTTTCTCCTCTCTACACTCTACTCTCCACTCTCTCTCCTCTCTACACTCTACTCTCTCCTCTCTACTTTCTCCTCTCCACTCTCTACTTTCTACTCTCTACTTTCTCTCTCCTCTACTTTCTCCTCTCTACTCTCTACTTTCTCCTCTCTACACTACTCTCCACTCTCTCTCCTCTCTACTTTCTACTCTCTGCTTTCTCCTGTCTACTCTCTCCTCTCTACTTTCTACTCTCTGCTTTCTCCTGTCTACTCTCTCCTCTCTACTTTCTACTCTCTGCTTCTCCTGTCTACTCTCTCCTCTCTACTTTCTACTCTCTGCTTTCTCCTGTCTACTCTCTCCTGTCTCTCTACTTTCTACTCTCTGCTTTCTCCTGTCTACTCTCCTGTCTCTCTACTTTCTACTCTCTGCTTTCTCCTGTCTACTCTCCTGTCTCTCTACTTTCTCCTCTCTACTCTCTACTTTCTCCTCTCTACTTTCTCCTCTCTACGTTCTCCTCTCTACTTTCTCCTCTACTTTCTCCTCTCCACTCTCTACTTTGTACTTTCTCCTCTATACTCTCTACTTTCTCTACTTTCTCCTCTACCCTCTACTCCTCTCTACTTTCTCTTCTCTACTCTCTACTTACTCTCTCCTCTACTTTCTCCTCTCTACACTCTACTCTCCACTCTCTCTCCTCTCTACACTCTACTCTCTCCTCTCTACTTTCTCCTCTCTACACTACTCTCCACTCTCTCTCCTCTCTACTTTCTCCTCTCCACTCTCTACTTTCTACTCTCTACTTTCTCTCTCCTCTACTTTCTCCTCTCTACACTACTCTCCACTCTCTCTCCTCTCTACTTTCTCCTCTCTACTTTCTACTTTCTCCTCTCCACTCTCTACTCTCTACTTTCTCCTCTCTACTTTCTACTCTCTACGTTCTCCTCTCTACTTTCTCCTCTATACTCTCTACTTTCTCCTTTACTTTCTACTTTCTACTTTCTCTTCTCTACTCTCTACTTACTCTCTCCTCTACTTTCTCCTCTCTACACTCTACTCTCCACTCTCTCTCCTCTCTACACTCTACTCTCTCCTCTCTACTTTCTCCTCTCCACTCTCTACTTTCTACTCTCTACTTTCTCTCTCCTCTACTTTCTCCTCTACTCTCTACTTTCTCCTCTCTACACTACTCTCCACTCTCTCTCCTCTCTACTTTCTACTCTCTGCTTTCTCCTGTCTACTCTCTCCTCTCTACTTTCTACTCTCTGCTTTCTCCTGTCTACTCTCTCCTCTCTACTTTCTACTCTCTGCTTTCTCCTGTCTACTCTCTCCTCTCTACTTTCTACTCTCTGCTTTCTCCTGTCTACTCTCCTGTCTCTCTACTTTCTACTCTCTGCTTTCTCCTGTCTACTCTCCTGTCTCTCTACTTTCTCCTCTCTACTTTCTCCTCTCTACTTTCTCCTCTCTACGTTCTCCTCTCTACTTTCTCCTCTACTTTCTCCTCTCCACTCTCTACTTTGTACTTTCTCCTCTCTACTTTCTCCTCTATACTCTCTACTTTCTCTACTTTCTCCTCTACCCTCTACTCCTCTCTACTTTCTCTTCTCTACTCTCTACTTACTCTCTCTTCTACTTTCTCCTCTCTACACTCTACTCTCCACTCTCTCTCCTCTCTACACTCTACTCTCTCCTCTCTACTTTCTCCTCTCCACTCTCTACTTTCTACTCTCTACTTTCTCTCTCCTCTACTTTCTCCTCTATACTCTCTACTTTCTCCTCTCTACACTACTCTCCACTCTCTCTCCTCTCTACACTCTACTCTCTCCTCTCTACTTTCTCCTCTCCACTCTCTACTTTCTACTCTCTACTTTCTCTCTCCTCTACTTTCTCCTCTACTCTCTACTTTCTCCTCTCTACACTACTCTCCACTCTCTCTCCTCTCTACTTTCTACTCTCTGCTTTCTCCTGTCTACTCTCTCCTCTCTACTTTCTACTCTCTGCTTTCTCCTGTCTACTCTCTCCTCTCTACTTTCTACTCTCTGCTTTCTCCTGTCTACTCTCCTGTCTCTCTACTTTCTACTCTCTGCTTTCTCCTGTCTACTCTCCTGTCTCTCTACTTTCTCCTCTCTACTCTCTACTTTCTCCTCTCTACTTTCTCCTCTCTACTTTCTCCTCTCTACGTTCTCCTCTCTACTTTCTCCTCTACTTTCTCCTCTCCACTCTCTACTTTGTACTTTCTCCTCTCCACTCTCTACTTTCTCCTCTCTACTTTCTCCTCTATACTCTCTACTTTCTCTACTTTCTCCTCTACCCTCTACTCCTCTCTACTTTCTCTTCTCTACTCTCTACTTACTCTCTCTTCTACTTTCTCCTCTCTACACTCTACTCTCCACTCTCTCTCCTCTCTACACTCTACTCTCTCCTCTCTACTTTCTCCTCTCCACTCTCTACTTTCTACTCTCTACTTTCTCTCTCCTCTACTTTCTCCTCTATACTCTCTACTTTCTCCTCTCTACACTACTCTCCACTCTCTCTCCTCTCTACTTTCTCCTCTACTTTCTACTTTCTCCTCTCCACTCTCTACTCTGTACTTTCTCCTCTCTTTCTACTCTCTACGTTCTCCTCTCTACTTTCTCCTCTATACTCTCTACTTTCTCCTCTATACTCTCTACTTTCTCTACTTTCTCCTCTACTTTCTCCTCTACCCTCTACTCCTCTTTACTTTCTACTTTCTACTTTCTCTTCTCTACTCTCTACTTACTCTCTCCTCTACTTTCTCTTCTCTACACTCTACTCTCCACTCTCTCTCCTCTCTACTTTCTCCTCTCCACTCTCTACTTTCTACTCTCTACTTTCTCTCTCCTCTACTTTCTCCTCTCTACTCTCTACTTTCTCCTCTCTACACTACTCTCCACTCTCTCTCCTCTCTACTTTCTACTCTCTGCTTTCTCCTGTCTACTCTCTCCTCTCTACTTTCTACTCTCTGCTTTCTCCTGTCTACTCTCTCCTCTCTACTTTCTACTCTCTGCTTTCTCCTGTCTACTCTCTCCTCTCTACTTTCTACTCTCTGCTTTCTCCTGTCTACTCTCTCCTCTCTACTTTCTACTCTCTGCTTTCTCCTGTCTACTCTCCTGTCTCTCTACTTTCTCCTCTCTACTCTCTACTTTCTCCTCTCTACTTTCTCCTCTCTACTTTCTCCTCTACTTTCTCCTCTCCACTCTCTACTTTGTACTTTCTCCTCTATACTCTCTACTTTCTCTACTTTCTCCTCTACCCTCTCTACTTTGTACTTTCTCCTCTATACTCTCTACTTTCTCTACTTTCTCCTCTACCCTCTACTCCTCTCTACTTTCTCTTCTCTACTCTCTACTTTCTCCACTCTCTCTCCTCTCTACTTTCTCCTCTCCACTCTCTACTTTCTACTCTCTACTTTCTCTCTCCTCTACTTTCTCCTCTCTACACTACTCTCCACTCTCTCTCCTCTCTACTTTCTCCTCTCTACTTTCTACTTTCTCCTCTCCACTCTCTACTCTCTACTTTCTCCTCTCTACTTTCTACTCTCTACGTTCTCCTCTCTACGTTCTCCTCTATACTCTCTACTTTCTCCTTTACTTTCTACTTTCTACTTTCTCTTCTCTACTCTCTACTTACTCTCTCCTCTACTTTCTCCTCTCTACACTCTACTCTCCACTCTCTCTCCTCTCTACACTCTACTCTCTCCTCTACTTTCTCCTCTCTACACTACTCTCCACTCTCTCTCCTCTCTACTTTCTACTCTCTGCTTTCTCCTGTCTACTCTCTCCTCTCTACTTTCTCTCTCCTACTTTCTCCTCTCTACACTCTACTCTCCACTCTCTCTCCTCTCTACTCTCTGCTTTCTCCTGTCTACTCTCTCCTCTCTACTTTCTCTCTCCTTTCTCCTCTCTACTTTCTCCTCTCCTTTCTCCTCTCTACTTTCTCCTCTACTTTCTCCTCTCCTTTCTCCTCTACTTTCTCCTCTCTACTTTCTCCTCTCCTTTCTCCTCTCCTTTCTCCTCTCTACTTTCTGCTCTACTCTACTTTCTCCTCTCTACCCTCTACTCTACTTTCTACTCTCTACCCTCTACTCCTCTCTACTTTCTACTCTCTACTCTCTACTTTCTCTTCTCTACTCTCTACTTTCTACTCTCTGCTTTCTTCTGTCTACTCTCTCCTCTCTACCTTCTACTTTCCCTCTCCTCAACTTTCTACTCTCTGCTTTCTCCTCTCTACTTTCTACTCTCTACTTTCTACTCTCTTTCTCCTCTACTCTTTCTCCTCTCTTTCCTCTCTCCACTCTCTACTTTCTCCTCTCTACTTTATACTCTCTGCTTTCTCCTGTCTACTCTCTACTTTCTCTCTCCTCTCTACTTTCTACTCTCTACTTTCTACTCTCTGCTTTCTCTCTCCTCTCTACTTTCTACTCTCTACTTTCTACTCTCTACTTTCTACTCTCTGCATTCTCCTGTCTACTCTCTACTTTCTCTCTACTCTCTACTTTCTCTACTCTTTCTACACTCTACTTTCTCCTCTCTACTTTCTCCTCTCCACTCTCTACTTTCTACTCTCTACTCTCTACTTTCTCCTCTCTACTTTCTACTCTCTACTCTCTACTTTCTCCTCTCTACTTTCTACTCTCTGCTTTCTCTTGTCTACTCTCTACTTTCTCCTCTCCACTCTCTACTTTCTCCTCTCTACTTTCTACTCTCTGCTTTCTCTTGTCTACTCTCTACTTTCTCTCTCCTCTCTACTTTCTCCTCTCTACTCTCTACTTTCTACTCTCTGCATTCTACTCTCTACGTTCTACTCTCTACTTTCTCTCTACTCTCTCTACACTCTACTTTCTCCTCTCTACTCTCTACACCCTACTCTACTTACTCTCTCCTCTACTTTCTCTCTCCTCTACTTTCTCCTCTCTACACTCTACTCTCCACTCTCTCTCCTCTCTACTTTCTACTCTCTGCTTTCTCCTGTCTACTCTCTCCTCTCTACTTTCTCTCTCCTTTCTCCTCTCTACTTTCTCCTCTCCTTTCTCCTCTCTACTTTCTCCTCTCTACATTCTCCTCTCTCCTCTCTACTTTCTCCTCTCTCCTCTCTACTTTCTGCTCTCTACTTTCTGCTCTACTCTACTTTCTCCTCTCTACCCTCTACTCTACTTTCTACTCTCTACCCTCTACTCCTCTCTACTTTCTACTCTCTACTTTCTACTCTCTACTTTCTCTTCTCTACTCTCTACTTTCTCTCTCCTCTATTTTCTCCTCAACTCTCTACTTTCTACTCTCTGCTTTCTCCTGTCTACTCTCTCCTCTCTACCTTCTACTTTCCCTCTCCTCTACTTTCTACTCTCTGCTTTCTCCTGTCTACTTTCTACTCTCTACTTTCTACTCTCTACTTTCTCCTCTACTCTTTCTCCTCTCTTTCCTCTCTCCACTCTCTACTTTCTCCTCTCTACTTTATACTCTCTGCTTTCTCCTGTCTACTCTCTACTTTCTCTCTCCTCTCTACTTTCTACTCTCTACTTTCTACTCTCTGCATTCTCTCTCCTCTACTTTCTACTCTCTACTTTCTACTCTCTGCATTCTCCTGTCTACTCTCTACTTTCTCTCTACTCTCTACTTTCTCTACTCTCTCTACACTCTACTTTCTCCTCTCTACTTTCTCCTCTCCACTCTCTACTTTCTCCTTTCTACTCTCTACTCTCTAATTTCTCCTCTCTACTTTCTACTCTCTACTTTCTCATCTACTTTCTACTCTCTACTCTCTACTTTCTCCTCTCTACTTTCTACTCTCTGCTTTCTCTTGTCTACTCTCTACTTTCTCCTCTCTGCTTTCTCTTGTCTACTCTCTACTTTCTCTCTCCTCTCTACTTTCTCCTCTCTACTCTCTACGTTCTACTCTCTGCATTCTACTCTCTACGTTCTACTCTCTACTTTCTCTCTACTCTCTCTACACTCTACTTTCTCCTCTCTACTCTCAACTCACAATGGAGAAAAGAAGGGAAAGAGCCCAAACATTGTTTGGCAAATAGTTGTGAGTGCAGCTCGGAGAGGTATTTGATTTCACAATGTTTAAGGAGAAAAATGTGTTCTGTGATTTGGTTTGTGTGTTTGAATACCCCTTGGGGGCGGTGGTTGGCTGGGGCTGAGGCCTAGCTGGAAGAGAACAGGAGACTCAGAGCCCTGACACACTACAGTCATGCATCATGTATTTTTTTAAAATTTAACCTTTATTTAACTAGTCAAGTCAGTTAAGAACAAATTCTTATTTACAATGACGACCTACTATTCCCAATCACGCCCGGTTGTGATATAGCCTGGATTCGAACCAGGGTGTCTGTAGTGATGCCTCTAGCACTGAGATGCAGTGCCTTAGACCGCTGCGCCACTCGGGAGCCCTGTACTTGCCCTAGATAGATATCAAGCACGTTTAGACTCTAGTTCTCACGTGTAACACTGCTAGAGGGTAGTGCCAACCGTGATGGTCATTGGATCATTGTGCCCGTGAGACCAGGGCCCGTATACACAGAGGGTCTGAGAGTGGGAGTGCTGCATCATTTTTGCTTTTTTTCCATAATGAATAAGATTATATGGACAGATCAGCACTCGTACTCTCAGAACCCATGTCTGAATTCACACACATGCACACTCTCAAAGGCAGTTAGTACTGATGCTGATTCCCTTCTCCCTGGCCCAGAGGAAGTTTGTGATGGGTTGGACACCGGATCCCCTCAGTGGACCAGACCAGGCCCCAGGGCTCAGAGCTCAGTGATAGGATAGGTGCTGGGTAGAGAGAGAGCCTGTTTCTCTTGATGGGAGGAACATTGAGGTCTTAACACTCATTAAATTGTCATCTATCCACAGAGGCATCCGACTGCAGCTTCTCTCACTCCTTCTCTCTTTTTCACGTTCTTTCCTTCTCTCTATCTCTCTCTCTCTCCTCTCTCTCGTTCTCACTCTTTTCTGCACACACCCCTGGTTAATAGGGGTATGAGCTCATTATATTGTGCTGTATGAAAATCATGTGGGCCAGGACAGGCAGAACCAGCATGGGCGCAAACTCACTCCCAGCAACACCGAGAAACAGGTCACTGCTCCTAAACAGTACGAAAACACACGCTCTGTGTGTGTATGCATGCCAATGAACAGGTCAATGATTTCTTATACACAGTTGCATCATAAAATTAATGCACAATGAAGAGTAAAAAATAATTTCCATAAAACTGGATTACTCATAGTCATAAAATAAGCAAATGCCAAAACATGCCGATCTAGACATTCATTGACTTTGTGTTGGTACTGTAATACTTCAACATTTTCCATAGCAGTGCTTCCACACCTGGATTGTACAATATTTTCCCATTATTCTTTAACACATTTTTCAAACTCTGTCAAGTTGGTTGTTGATCATTGCTAGACAGCCATTTTCAAGTCTTGCCATAGATTTTCAAGACAGTTTCTAAATCAAAACTGTAACTAGGCCAATCAGTAACATTCAAGGTTGTCTTAGTAAGCAACTCCAGTGTATATTTGGCCTTCTGTTTTAGGTTATTGTCCTGCTGAAAGGTGAATTTGTCTCCCAGTGTCTGTTGGAAAGCGGACTGAACCAGGTTTTCCTCTAGGGTTTTGCCTGTGCTTAGCTCTACTACGTTTTTTTGTATCCTCCAAAAACTCCTTAGTCCTTGCCGATGACAAGCACACCCATAACATGATGCAACCACCACCATGCTTGAAAATATTAAGTGGTACTCAGTGGTGTGTTGTTGGATTTGCCCCAAACATGTTTGTTTGTTTTTGTTTTTGTTTGCCACATTTTTTACAGTATTACTTTAGTGCCTTATTGCATACAGGATGCCTTTTTTGGAATGTTTGTTATTCTGTACAGGCTTCCTTTTCACTTCTTTTCAATTTAAGGTAGTATTGTGGAGTAGCTATGATGTTGTTGATCCATCCTCAGTTTTCTCCTATCACAGCCATTAAACTGTAACTGCTTTAAAATCACCATTGGCCTCATGGTGAAATCTCTGACCAGTTTCCTTCCTCTCCGGCATCTGAGTTAGGAAGGGCGCCTGTATCTTTGTACTGACTGGGTGTATTGATACACCATCCACAGGGTAATTAATAACTTCACCATACTCAAAGGGATATTCAATGTCTGCTTTTTTTTTTTTTGCTCATCGACCAATAGGTGCCCTACTTTGAGGACCGTTGGAAAACCTCCCTGGTCTTTGTGGTTGAATCTGTGCTTGAAATTCACTGCTCGACTGAGGGACCATACAATTATCTGTATGTGTGGGGTACAGAGATGGGGTAGTCAATTTTAAACTCATGTTAACCACTATGTGTGTAGATCAGTGACACAAAATCTCTATTTAGTCTATTTTAAATTCAGGCTTTAACACAGCAAAATGTGGAACAGGTCAAGCGGTGTGAACACTTTCTGAAGGCTCTGTATGTGTGTGGTGATTTGATGTGTTTTGTGTTACTCAGTTTGTAGTTTCTACTTCATATCTCTAAAATGTCTCTGTGTATCCTGTGTGGTTTGCAGGCTCTGGGAGACTCTGACTTTGCTGGTGTTCTGCGACAGCTTCTGCCCCTGATGAAACCTCGCGCTGCTAAGGGTGAGGAGGGGTCCAGCTCAGAGTACAGTTCAGGGTCCCGGTTGGGGGAGGAGGAGTGTGGTCCTGATGAGCTGCTGGTTCTGCTTGTCTACCTGTACTCACTGGCTGGAGAGGCACAGCCTGCAGACAATGAAGAGGAGGAGGAAAAGGTGGAGAGGGAGCTGATTGGAGCACTCACCCTGGTCATCACCAGAGAGGCGGAGCTCAGCCCCCTGCTGCAGAAACTCACCGGTTAGTACTGAACACAACCATAATAAAACCTTAACAGAAGCACACCAATGCTGAACACTAATACTGTAACCATAAATTACACCATGCTCTCGATAAGACGAAGCTGAACCAGATGCAACGTATCACCACTTTATAGTCATTCTAGAAGGACCCCAGTTAACTGTTCATATGGTAGCAGAGAGATGGAGAAGACACTGTTGTTTGTACCTCTGTGCTGCTGCTGATAGAAGGACTGTTAGTGACTTCACACCCCATCTCTCTCCCCGCTTCTCGCTCACACACCCCCCTGTCAGGTCACATGGTAACAAACATGACTGTGGGAACCTGCTGCAGAGGGTGTATGTGTGTGTGCACTTTGACCTCTCCCCTGGTGTCTATCTTAGCTTTGCTGGGCCCTGTACTTTGTGAGAACATTTACAATCTAGTGGTCGGGAGCTGGTCTCTCTGGAACTGTTCTCTCTGTCTGGACAGGTCTGTGTGTCTCCAACTGCTCTGTGTGTCTCTGTGTGGCAGCAGGGCTTGTGGCCAGCTCTGGGAATGATGAATTAGCTCTGTACCACCATGTCACAGTGTACCTCCCCCAGTTTGAGGTTCTCTAACCTTGAAGCTACACAGTCCTCCCCAGCCACATAGCTCATAATTAGTGGTGCTTTTAATTTGGCCCACTCTTTACCTTCTCTAGCTAGCAAACACCTGGAAATATTACACTGCTTATCATTACCACAGTTATCACACACATGGACATGGTTGGGTAGTTTTCTCACTCGGTTTATCTAAATCTTCTCTCTCCTTTTCTCTTTCTCTTCTGTCCTTTTCTCTCTGTTCTCTCTCTCCCTTGCTCCCTTTCTCTCTGCCTCCTTCTCTCCCTTTCACTGTAAAGCTGCTAAGAAAGACTTCTGGCCTCTTTCTCTCTTTCTGTCCTATTTGGCTGAGGGGCCTCCTGGCAGGCGCTGGTCCAGGGATGTAGCCCATGTTAAAAACGTGACTCTCTGTAAACACTTCACTAGAAATGACCCTGTAAATGCACACCAGGTGTGTCTGGGAAAGAGAATACTTTTTCTGAGCAGTGTGTGTGTATCCGTGTCCGTCTGTGTGTTGATTTGGTTTTTATGGTTGCAGATTAAATGGTTTGTGTGTAATATGAGTCAGGGGTCCGTCTTTGTCCGAGCAGCAGAGAATAACATTGATTGTCACATTCATCCCAATTAAAGGAATCAAATAGAAACCAGATGCTGAGTGAAACCTGGTCGCCATGAGAACAATGTTTTTACAAATCACCTTTTTTGTTCCCCTTGGCTACAGTAAATAGCCTGGGCTTAACAGACACACACTCACATACACAAACTACCAGATTAGATAACAGGAGGAGGATTGAATGAGCATACGGACATAGTGACTAGCAGAACAGACAGACACACAGCAGGTTAAAGGCAGGCTAACAGTCTCTTACCCTCTGACCCTCCTAACAACTGCCTTCAAGGACACACAGTGAAGAGCAGCGCATCCCTCCTACAGACAAGCATGATGCTGCACTAATGGCCTGTTTAAAACACACACATAACAAAAGACACACACAAACACAGAAATGCATGCACGCACAGACACCAACTCACAGACTCAACAAACCCAGGAACAGCTGCGAGTCTCCTAGTCAGAGGGGATGTTGTTTACCAACATCAGCTGCTGCTGATCGAGGGGTACAGGAAGTAGAGGCGTTGTCCATGTCCTCAGCGGGAGAATAGACATTATCTCAACCTCTCTCAGGGAAAGAAGGGATTAGGAGGAGGAGGAGAAGAAGAAGTGGACAAAGAGAACAAAAATACTAGCAATTTGACACAAACCTGGAGCGTCTGAATGAGGGAATGTCTAGTGTGGATTTAATTGAAGGGAAGTGTGTAGCCTAAAGGTGTGTGTGTGTGTGTGTGTGTGTGTGTGTGTGTGTGTGTGTGTGTGTGTGTGTGTGTGTGTGTGTGTGTGTGTGTGTGTGATGAATGAATACTATATGAGTTCTGTGAGTGAAGTTAAAGTATGGGTTCAATTAAAGGGAGAAATGGTGTTTGCCAAGAAATGGTTCCGCTTAGAGCTCAGACTAGGAAATGAGCTCTTGAACCAAGTGCTCTGCAGTCAACACAAGAAGTGGGAGGTAGAAGATGATTGGCTAATAATGTCACTGAATAGCAGAGGCTGACTGTAATTGGACATGAGCCTCATCACACTTTTCAGATGTGGCAGATGATTGGCTGGCTCCTTTCCGTCCGTCTCAGACATGGTTAGTGTGTGATGTGTGCAAGCTGTAAATAGTTTTAATAGTCACTTCGATCATTTTCATTTTCAGTTGTGGTTTTGTGTTTTAGTGTGTGAGAGATCGATGGTGGGGGCAGGAGGGAGGGAGGGAGGGAGGAGAGGGGGGTTGTGGCAAATATTCAGAGGTATAGAGGCCAATAGTTTAAGTCTTGTTTCTTCAGTGAGCCGTGGGGGGGTGTGTTTATGGGGTGTTATTACATTGACTGTGGCTCCCATTTGGTTGATGCTATATTAAGGTGTAGGACTGTATGTCTCAAAGGAGTCACTGACAGCACAATCATACACACACCAGGACCTCAGGATGGGGTCAGGAACTCAACCCAGCAGCAGCAAATGCCATCAAATTCATGCACATATGGTCCATATTGTACATAGTTGGATACAGCAGACACACCATAATAGCCACATCCCCATTCTCTGTCACTCCTTGAGTTTGTTCCATTGCCTGTCAGGATTCCTGCCAACCCGGGTAGACCCATTTTTGGTTTAGCACACAGTCATCCACCCCCTCTATTGTCCCATAGTGGGAGGTAGCTTATGATGGGGGTTTGTTTGTGTGATACGATGGTGTATATCTGTGTGTGTGTGTGTGATACGATGGTGTATATCTGTGTGTGTGTGTGTGTGTGTGTGTGTGTGTGTGATACGATGGTGTATATGTGTGTGTAATATGATGGTGTATATCTGTGTCTGTGATACGAGGGTGTATATCTGTATGTGTAATACGATGGTGTATATCTGTGTGTGTAATACGATGGTGTATATCTGTGTGTGTAATACGATGGTGTATATCTGTGTGTGTAATACGATGGTGTATATCTGTGTGTGTGATACGATGGTGTAGATCTGTGTGTGTGTGTGATGGTGTATATCTGTGTGTAATATGATGGTGTATATCTGTGTGTGTAATACGATGGTGTATATCTGTGTGTGTGATACGATGGTGTATATCTGTGTTTGTGATACGATGGTGTATATCTGTGTGTGGTGTGTGTGTGTGTGTGTGTGTGTGTGTGTGTGTGTGTGTGTGTGTGTGTGATACGATGGTGTATATCTGTGTGTGTGTGATACGATGGTGTGTGTGTTCTCAGCTCCAGTTACAGGAGAGTATGTATTTACAGTGAGTGTGAAATCCCAGTCCAGGCTCTGTCCCATGATTGTGTTTTAGCCTGTGCAGGATGGGTGATGGTGACTTACTGTAAGCCGTGGGAGGACGGGGGTTACGGGACGGATATTTTACTGGACTTTCACTATTTTATAGTTGTCGAAAGTTTACGTACACCTTAGCCAAATACATTTAAACTCAGTTTTTCACAATTCCTGACATTTAATCCTAGTAGAAATGCCCTGTTTTAGGTCAGTTAGGATCACCACTTTATTTTTTGTGAAATGTCAGTGATTATTTTAAACTTTTATTTCTTTCATCACATTCCCAGTGGGTCAGAAGTTTACATTCACTCAATTAGTATTTGGTAGCATTGCCTTTAAATTGTTTAACTTAGGTCAAACGTTTCAGGTAGCCTTCCACAAGCTTCCCACAATAAGTTGGATGCATTTTGGCCCATTCCTCCTGACAGAGCTGGTGTAACTGAGTCAGGTTTGTAGGCCTCCTTGCTCTCACATGCTTTTTCAGTTCTGCCCACACATTTTATACAGGATTGAGGTCAGGGCTTTGTGATGGCCACTCCAATACCTTGACTTTGTTGTCCTTAAGCCATTTAGCCTATCAGAAGCTTCTAAAGCCATAACATCATTTTCTGGAATTTTCCAAGCTGTTTAAAGGCACAGTCAACTTAGACTGTAAACTTCTGACCCACTAGAATTGTGATACAATGAATTGTAAGTGAAATAATCTGTCTGTAAACAATTGTTGGAAAAATGACTTGTCTTGCACAAAATAGATGTCCTAACCAACTTGCCAAAACTATAGTTTGTTAACAAGAAATTTGTGGAGTGGTTGAAAAACAAGTTTTAATGACTCCAACGTAAGTGTATGTTCTGAGCACCCCTGTCTCTCACACACACACTAGTTGGATTTGTTTTCCATTCTGTCCTTGGGGTGTGTGAGGGGGAGCAGGGAGCGACGGACCTCCCCAAAGAAGCTGTTTAGTTTGGCATGGCAACGTGTTCTGTCTCCATGGACGTGAGCAGTCCTGGGACATAAAAGTTATTTTACACTATGGCCATCAGCTCTTGCTCTCTTTTTCTTTCTCCTTTCTTCTGTCTTTTCCCTCCCCCATCTCCCCCCTCTCTCTGTTCATTCCTCCCCCTCTCTCTCCCAGGCCCTGCAGCAGAGAGCTAGTTACAGGAGAAGCGGAGCATGAGGGTGCATGGGTGATTAGGCTTGATTAAGATTATTTCCCCAGTTTCACTGCATTTATGAAATGACTCAAAATTTGTCTCATTTTTAATTGGAGGGCTTTTCTCAGATCAACCCATCGACCCCCTCTGCAAATACACACACACACGGATCCCCAGGCTTTAATCAACAGAAATTAAACTACTCTACTGCAGGACATGACCGGTCAGGAGGTTAGACCACGGGAGTGTGTGTGTGTTACACTCAGCCCACTTCACTTCCTTGTAGTCATCAGTGTGTACAGTAATACAGACAGCTTGTTCCCTTCATCCACAGTAATCCTGTTTTGAAGGTCTACCATTGGAATATAGGTTTTAACCCTGGGACCATCTCTAGACCACTTCCAATGTGTTGTTTACACCTCCAGTCCTACCGTCTGCTTTGTGGAGGGTGTTAAACCTCAGAATTCCTCCTCTGTGTATTTATGGCAGGAAATGCACATCATAAAAGGCTAGTCGTAAGCAGATATAAGCCCAGAGGGAATTGTATTACACTCGCACACACTTTCTCTTTCTCACACACACACACACACACTGGCTCAGAGGAACGCTGTGACATTGGCCCTGCTGGCCCCTGCACACGCATCAGTGCAGGCTGTGGTCACCCTATAACACAGGGTCAATGGAGCGGTCCTGTTGGGCCTCCTGTCCTCTCTACTCCCCAGTGTCCCCAGTGTCCCCCTTTCCTCTCTCTGTCTTCTGACCCCCCATGTCTCTCTCCCCTCTCAGCCCCAGAACTACCCACATGGGGGAAGGGTCATCCTGTCATATGAAGCTTCTATTGTATCTGCATCACACATACTATACAGAGAGGCAGATAGGGGGAGAGTTTGAGGAGTCTCAATGCTAATGGAAATAGACAAAGGTCTGTGTGTCTGCTCCTGTTCCCAGAGTGCTCAGTGTTTTACTGTATATCTGTGTTTTATCTGGCTGCTGTGGAAGAGCATGTTTACATTACGGATTCCAGACAGCAGTGAGAGATGACCTGTCACTCTGTACATGCTTTCCTCTGCAAACTGTCCCCTCGCTCTCTCTTCCTCTGCCTCTTTCTCTCTCTTTCCCCTCATTCCTACAGCTGTTATCAACTACTCTCTACTAGCTATCTCTCACTCAGCTCAAGTTACTCTGTGATTGACTTGTTTTCCCTTTACAATTACTGCATGAAATGATCATACATATTTTAAATATAGTTGCTTTGGGACTTCTGAGGATTATGTGACAGCTTTCCTTAGCTATAAAGACATTTGTGCCCAATTTGTTTTAACCTCTGGCCTACATGAGATGGTGGTGAAGGGACGAGAGGACTGGCTGTACTGAGTAGTAGTAGGGGGGAAAAGACTGATACTGTGGTGTTACTCAATACTGGACAGTAGATCTAGAGGGACTAGATTGCTAGTTCTGGTCTTAGTGGTTGTGTGTGCTCCTCCTAGGCGTGGAAGTGTGTTCCTCTACTACGGCCCTGATGCCAGATGGTAGCTCTCCTGCCGTTCGGCTCTGCTCGTGCTGTCCTGGTCATTTCCTGTCAGGAGGCCAGGTGTTCCAAAAAGCCAGGGGATGCTCCCGTTCTCCTCTCCCTACTGCCCCCCTCTTCTCCCTACTGCCCCCTCTTCTCCCCATACTTCCCCCTTTTCTCCTCCTCCCTACTGCCCCCTCTTCTCCTCCCCCTACTGCCCCCAACGTCTCCCCTACTGCCCCCAACTTCTCCCCTACTGCCCCCTCTCCTCCCCTTACTGCCCTCTCTCCTCTCCCTACTGCCCTCTCTCCTCTCCCTACTGCCCTCTCTCCTCTCCCTACTGCCCTCTCTCCTCTCCCTACTGCCCTCTCTCCTCTCCCTACTGCCCTCTTCTCCTCTCCCTACTGCCTCTCTCCTCTCCCTACTGCCCTCTCTCCTCTCCCTACTGCCCTCTCTCCTCTCCCTACTGCCCTCTCTCCTCCCCCTACTGCCCTCTCTCCTCTCCCTACGGCCCCGACGTCTCCCCTACTGCCCCCAACTTCTCCCCTACTGCCCCCTCTCCCCCCTTACTGCCCTCTCTCCTCTCCCTACTGCCCTCTCTCCTCTCCCTACTGCCCTCTCTCCTCCCCCTACTTGCTCTCTCTCCTCTCCCTACTGCCCTCTCTCCTCTCCCTACTGCCCTCTCTCCTCTCCCTACTGCCCTCTCTCCTCCCCCTACTGCCCTCTCTCCTCTCCCTACTGCCCTCTCTCCTCTCCCTACTGCCCTCTCTCCTCTCCCTACTGCCCTCTCTCCTCCCCCTACTGCCCTCTCTCCTCTCCCTACGGCCCCGACGTCTCCCCTACTGCCCCCAACTTCTCCCCTACTGCCCCCTCTCCCCCCCTTACTGCCCTCTCTCCTCTCCCTACTGCCCTCTCTCCTCTCCCTACTGCCCTCTCTCCTCCCCCTACTTGCTCTCTCTCCTCTCCCTACTGCCCTCCTCTCCCTCTCCCTACTGCCCTCTCTACTCTCCCTACTGCCCTCTCTCCTCCCCCTACTGCCCCTCTCTCCTCCCCCTACTGCCCTCTCTCCTCTCCCTACTGCCCCTCTCTCCTCTCCCTACTGCCCTCTCTCCTCTCCCTACTTGCCCTCTCTCCTCCCCCTACTGCCCTCTCTCCTCTCCCTACGGCCCCGACGTCTCCCCTACTGCCCCCAACTTCTCCCCTACTGCCCCCTCTCCCCCCCTTACTGCCCTCTCTCCTCTCCCTACTGCCCTCTCTCCTCTCCCTACTGCCCTCTCTCCTCCCCCTACTTGCTCTCTCTCCTCTCCCCTCTACTGCCTCTCCCTACTGCCCTCTCTCCTCTCCCACTAAGCCGCTCTCTCCTCTCCCTACTGCCCTCTCTCCTCCCCCTACTGCCCTCTCTCCTTCCCTACGGCCCCGACGTCTCCCCTACTGCCCCCAACTTCTCCCCTACTGCCCCCTCTCCCTCCTTACTGCCCTCTCTCCTCTCCCTACTGCCCTCTCTCCTCTCCCTACTGCCCTCTCTCCTCTCCCTACTGGCCCTCTCTCCTCTCCCTAACTGCCCTCTCTCCTCTCCCTACTGCCCTTCTCCTCTCCCTACTGCCTCTCTCCTCTCCCTACTGCCCTCTCTCCTCTCCCTACTGCCCTCTCTCCTCTCCCTACTGCCCTCTCTCCTCTCCCTACTGCCCTCTCTCCTCTCCCTACTGCCCTCTCTCTCTCCCTACTGCCCCTCTCCTCCCCCTACTGCCCTCTCTTCCTCTCCCTACGGCCCAACGTCTTCCCCTACTGCCCCCAACTTCTTCCCTACGGCCCCAACGTCTCCCCTACTGCCCCCAACTTCTCCCTACTGCCCCCAACTTCTTCCTACTGGCCCCTCTCCTCCCCCTACTGGCCCCCTCTCCTCTCCCTACTGCCCTCTCTCCTCTCCCTACTGCCCAAGACATCTCCCTTCTGCCCCCCTCCTCCTTCCCCTAACGGCCCCCGACGTCTCCCCTACGGCCCCCCGACGTCTCCCCTACGGCCCCCCGACGTCTCCCCTACGGCCCCCGACGTCTCCCCTACTGCCCCCGACGTCTCCCCTACTGCCCCCAACTTCTCCCTACTGGCCCTCTCTCCCTCTCCCTACTGCCCAAGACGTCCTCCACCTACTGCCCCCTCTCCTCCCCTACTGCCCCCTCTCCTCTCCTACTGCCCCTCTCCTCTCCCTACTGCCCTCTCTCCTCTCCCTACTGCCCTCTCTCCTCTCCCTACTGCCCTCTCTCCTCTCCCTACTGCCCAAGACATCTCCCCTTCTGCCCCCCCTCCTCCTTCCCCTACCCTACGGCCCCCGACGTCTCCCCTACGGCCCCCGACGTCTCCCTACGGCCCCGACGTCTCCCCTACTGCCCCCGACGTCTCCCCCTACTGCCCCCGACGTCTCCCCCTACTGCCCCTCTCCTCTCCCTACTGCCCTCTCTCCTCCCCCTACTGCCCCGACGTCTCCCCCTACTGCCTCCGACTGCCCTCTCTCCTTTCCCGACTGCCCTCTCTCCTTCCCCGACTGCCCTTTCCCCTACTGCCCCCTCTTCTCCCCATACTTCCCCTTTTCTCCTCCTCCCTACTGCCCCCTCTTCTCCTCCCCTACTGCCCCCAACGTCCCCCCTACTGCCCCCAACTTCTCCCTACTGCCCCCTCTCCTCTCCCTACTGCCCTCTCTCCTCTCCCCTACTGCCCTCTCTCCTCTCCCTACTGCCCTCTCTCCTCTCCCTACTGCCTCTCCTCTCCCTACTCCTCTCTCCGCTACTGCCCTCTCTCCTCTCCCTACTGCCCTCTCTCCTCCTCCCTACTGCCCTCTCTCCTCTCCCTACTGCCCTCTCTCTCCTCTCCCTACGCCCCTCTCTCCTCTCCCTACTGCCCTTCTCCTCATCCTCCCCTACTGCCCTCTCTTCCTCTCCCTACTGCCCTCTTCTTCCATCCCACTACTTGCCCTCTGCTCCTCCCCTACTGCCCTCGTCCCCTTCCCCTACTGACTAGCCCCTCGTCCTCCCCTACTACTGGCCCTCTCTCCTCTCCCCTACGGGCCCCGACGTGTGCCTAACTGCCTCTCGTTCGGTCCCTACTGCCCTCTCTGCCTCCCCTACTGCCCTCCTCCTCTCCCTACTGCCCTCTCTCCGCTCCCTAACGGCCCCGACGTCTCCCCTACTGCCCTCCCCCCTTACTGCCCTCTCTCCTCTCCCTACTGCCCCGACGTCCTGCTCCCTACTTGCCCCCTCTCCTCTCCCTTACTGCCCTCTCTCCTCTCCCTACTGCCCTCTCTTCCCTCCCTACTGCCCTCTCTCCCTCCCTACTCTGCCCTCTCATCCTCTCCCTACTGCCCTCTCTCCTCTCCCTACTGCCCTCTCTCCTCTCCCTACTGCCCTCTCTCCTCCCCTACTCTCTGCCCTCCTCTCCTCTCCCTACTGCCCTGCTCCTCCCTACTGCCTTCCTCCTACCGGCCCCAACGTCTTCCACTACTGCCCCCAACTTCTTCCCTACTGCCCCTCTCCTCCCTACTGCCCCCTTCCTCTCCCTACTGCCCCCTCTCCTCTCCACCTACTGCCCTCTCTCCTCTCCCTACTGCCCCTCTCTCCTCTCCCTACTTGCCCTCTCTCCTCTCCCTACTGCCTCTCTCCTCCCCTACGCCCTCTCCCCTCCCCCTACTGCCCTCTCATCCTCTCCCTACGGCCCCCAACGTCTCCCCTACTGCCCCCAACTTCTTCCCTACTGCCCCTCTCCTCCCCCTACAGCCCCCTCTCCTCTCCCTACTGCCCTCTCTCCTCTCCCTACTGCCCCCTCTCCCTACTGGCCCCCTCTCCCTACTGCCCCTCTCCTCTCCTACTGCCCTCTCTCCTCTCCCTATTGCCCTCTCTCCTCTCCCTACTGCCCAAGACATCTCCCCTTCTGCCCCCCCTCCTCCTTCCCCTACGGCCCCCGACGTCTCCCCTACGGCCCCCGACGTCTCCCCTACGGCCCCCGACGTCTCCCCTACGGCCCCCGACGTCTCCCCTACGGCCCCCAGACGTCTCCCCTACTGCCCTCTCTCCTCTCCCTACTGCCCAAGACGTCCTCCCCTACTGCCCTCTCTCCTCTCCCTACTGCCCTCTCTCCTCTCCCTACTGCCCTCATCTCCTCTCCCTACTGCCCCGACGTCTCCCCCTACTGCCCCCGACGTCTCCCCCTACTGCCCCCGACGTCTCCCCCTACTGCCCCCTCTCCTCTCCCTACTGCCCTCTCTCCTCCCCCTACTGCCCCCGACGTCTCCCCCTACTGCCTCCGACTGCCCTCTCTCCCTCCCCGACTGCCTTCTCTCCTTCCCCGACTGCCTTCTCTCCTCCCCGACTGCCCTCTCTCCTCCCCCGACTGCCCTCTCTCCTCCCCCGACTGCCCTCTCTCCTCCCCGACTGCCCTCTCTCCTTCCCCGACTGCCCTCTCTCCTTCCCCGACTGCCCTCTCTCCTTCCCCGACTGCCCTCTCTCCTTCCCCGACTGCCCTCTCTCCTTCCCCGACTGCCCTCTCTCCTTCCCCGACTGCCCTCTCTCCTACCCCGACTGCCCTCTCTCCTACCCCGACTGCCCTCTCTCCTACCCGACTGCCCTCTCTCCTACCCCTACTGCCCTCTCTCCTACCCCGACTGCCCTCTCTCCTACCCCTACTGCCCTCTCTCCTACCCCTACTGCCCTCTCTCCTAGCCCTACTGCCCTCTCTCCTAGCCCTACTGCCCTCTCTCCTAGCCCTACTGCCCTCTCTCCTTCCCCTACTGCCCCCTCTAACCCCCTTCTGCTCCCCCTACTCTCCCCTCCCCCTGCAGCCCCCCCTCTCTCCTCCCCCCCTACTCTCCCCTCTCCACCCCTGCAGCTCCCCCTCTCCTCCCCCTACTCTCCCCTCTCCACCCCTGCAGCTCCCCCTCTCTTCCCCCTACTCTCCCCTCTCCTCCCCCTACTCTCCCCTCTCCTCCCCCTACTCTTCCCCCTGCAGCCCCCCCTCTCCTCCCCCTGCAGCCCCCCCTCTCCTCCCCCTGCAGCTCCCCCTCTCCTCCCCCTACTCCCCCCCCGCAGCCCCCCCTCTCCTCCCCCTACTCTCCCCCCGCAGCCCCCCCTCTCCTCACCCTACTCTCCCCCCTCTCCTCCCCCTACTCTCCTCACCCTACTCTCTCCCCTCTCCTCCCCCCTCAGCTCCCCCTCTCCTCTCCTTACTCTCCCCTCTCCTCCCCCTACTCTCCTCTCTCCTCCCCCTACTCCAACCGTTCACTGTGTTTTGTTTGATCCTGTGTTTTGACATGCTGGTTAATGTCTGTTCCTTTCTCCCTCTCTTTACTGTCTGTTTAGTGTTGTGGTAGACAGACAGGCTTATCTTAGTGCTTCTTCCCATCTCTCCCTACTGACCAGTAGACTTGTGACTCACTCAAACCCAATGTTCCACATCTCCTCTCTTACACGGTTCCTGAGAAATTACAGATGGGTGTCAATCAGTTTCAGCATCACTGGTATAGCTGCTGCTTCTAGCTGTGCCCTGGTGGAAGATGGAGCAGATGCAGCAGTTCTTCCAGCAGCAGTAGCAGCAGTTCCCCGAGCAGCAGTAGCAGCAGTTCCCCCAGCAGCAGTTCCCTGAGCAGCAGTAGCAGCAGTTCTTCCAGCAGCAGTAGCAGCAGTTCTTCCAGCAGCAGTAGCAGCAGTTCTTCCAGCAGCAGTAGCAGCAGTTCTTCCAGCAGCAGTTCTTCCAGCAGCAGTAGCAGCAGTTCTTCCAGCAGCAGTAGCAGCAGTTCTTCCAGCAGCAGTAGCAGCAGTTCTTCCAGCAGCAGTAGCAGCAGTTCTTCCAGCGGCAGTAGCAGCAGTTCTTCCAGCAGAGTACCCCATCAGCAGCAGTAGCAGTTACCCCATCAGCAGCAGTAGCAGTTACCCCATCAGCAGCAGTAGCAGTTACCCCATCAGCAAGCAGTAGCAGTTACCCCATCAGCAAGCAGTAGCAGTTACCCCATTAGCAGCAGTAGCAGTTACCCCATTAGCAGCAGTAGCAGTTACCCCATTAGCAGCAGTAGCAGTTACCCCATTAGCAGCAGTAGCAGTTACCCCATTAGCAGCAGTAGCAGTTACCCCATCAGCAGCAGTAGCAGTTACCCCATCAGCAGCAGTAGCAGTTACCCCATCAGCAGCAGTAGCAGTTACCCCATCAGCAGCAGTAGCAGTTACCCCATCAGCAGCAGTAGCAGTTACCCCATCAGCAGCAGTAGCAGTTACCCCAGCAGTAGCAGTAGCAGTTCTTCCAGCAGCAGTTCCCCCGAGCAGCAGTAGCAGCAGTTCCCCCGAGCAGCAGTTCCCCGAGCAGCAGTAGCAGCAGTTCTTCCAGCAGCAGTTCTTCCAGCAGCAGTAGCAGCAGTTCCCCGAGCAGCAGTAGCAGCAGTTCCCCCAGCAGTAGCAGCAGTTCCCTCCCGCAGTAGCAGCAGTTCCCCCCGCAGTAGCAGCAGTTCCCCCCGCAGTAGCAGAAGTTCCCCCCGCAGTAGCAGCAGTTCCCCCCGCAGTAGCAGCAGTTCCCCCCGCAGTAGCAGCAGTTCCCCCCGCAGTAGCAGAAGTTCCCCCCGCAGTAGCAGCAGTTCCCCCCGCAGTAGCAGCAGTTCCCCCCGCAGTAGCAGCAGTTCCCCCCGCAGTAGCAGCAGTTCCCCCCGCAGTAGCAGCAGTTCCCCCCGCAGTAGCAGCAGTTCCCCCCGCAGTAGCAGCAGTTCCCCCCGCAGTAGCAGCAGTTCCCCCCGCAGTAGCAGCAGTTCCCCCCGCAGTAGCAGCAGTTCCCCCCGCAGTAGCAGCAGTTCCCCCCGCAGTAGCAGCAGTTCCCCCCGCAGTAGCAGCAGTTCCCCCCGCAGTAGCAGCAGTTCCCCCCCGCAGTAGCAGCAGTTCCCCCCGCAGTAGCAGCCAGTAGCAGCAGTTCCCCCCCGCAGTAGCAGCAGTTCCCCCCCGCAGTAGCAGCAGTTCCCCCCCGCAGTAGCAGCAGTTCCCCCCCGCAGTAGCAGCAGTTCCCCCCGCAGTAGCAGCAGTTCCCCCCCGCAGTAGCAGCAGTTCCCCCCCGCAGTAGCAGCAGTTCCCCCCCGCAGTAGCAGCAGTTCCCCCCGCAGTAGCAGCAGTTCCCCCCCGCAGTAGCAGCAGTTCCCCCAGCAGTAGCAGCAGTTCCCCCAGCAGTAGCAGCAGTTCCCCCAGCAGTAGCAGCAGTTCCCCCAGCAGTAGCAGCAGTTCCCCCAGCAGTAGCAGCAGTTCCCCCAGCAGTAGCAGCAGTTCCCCAGCAGTAGCAGCAGTTCCCCCAGCAGTAGCAGCAGTTCCCCCAGCAGTAGCAGCAGTTCCCCCAGCAGTAGCAGCAGTTCCCCCAGCAGTAGCAGCAGTTCTCCGAGCAGCAGTAGCAGCAGTTCTTCCAGCAGCAGTTCTTCCAGCAGCAGTAGCAGCAGTTCCCCCAGCAGCAGTAGCAGCAGTTCCCCGAGCAGCAGTAGCAGCAGTTCCACCCAGCAGTAGCAGCAGTTCCCCGAGCAGCAGTAGCAGCAGTTCCACCCAGCAGTAGCAGCAGTTCCCCCCCAGCAGTAGCAGCAGTTCCCCCCCAGCAGTAGCAGCAGTTCCCCCCCAGCAGTAGCAGCAGTTCCCCCCCAGCAGTAGCAGCAGTTCCCCCCCAGCAGTAGCAGCAGTTCCCCCCCAGCAGTAGCAGCAGTTCCCCCCCAGCAGTAGCAGCAGTTCCCCCCCAGCAGTAGCAGCAGTTCCCCCAGCAGCAGTTCCCCCAGCAGTAGCAGCAGTTCTTCCAGCAGCAGTAGCAGCAGTTCTTCCAGCAGCAGTAGCAGCAGTTCCCACAGCAGCAGCAGTAGCAGTTCCCACAGCAGCAGCAGTTCCCACAGCAGCAGCAGTAGCAGTTCCCCCAGCAGCAGCAGTTCCCCCAGCAGTAGCAGCAGTTCCCCCAGCAGTAGCAGCAGTTCCCCCAGCAGTAGCAGCAGTTCCCCCAGCAGTAGCAGCAGTTCCCCCAGCAGTAGCAGCAGTTCCCCCAGCAGTAGCAGCAGTTCCCCCAGCAGTAGCAGCAGTTCCCCCAGCAGTAGCAGCAGTTCCCCCAGCAGTAGCAGCAGTTCCCCCAGCAGTAGCAGCAGTTCCCCCAGCAGTAGCAGCAGTTCCCCCAGCAGTAGCAGCAGTTCCCCCAGCAGTAGCAGCAGTTCCCCCAGCAGTAGCAGCAGTTCCCCCAGCAGTAGCAGCAGTTCCCCCAGCAGTAGCAGCAGTTCCCCCAGCAGTAGCAGCAGTTCCCCCAGCAGCAGTAGCAGCAGTATTTCCAGCAGCAGTAGCAGCAGTTCTTCCAGCAGCAGTAGCAGCAGTTCTTCCAGCAGCAGTAGCAGCAGTTCTTCCAGCAGCAGTAGCAGCAGTTCTTCCAGCAGCAGTAGCAGCAGTTCTTCCAGCAGCAGTAGCAGCAGTTCTTCCAGCAGCAGTAGCAGCAGTTCTTCCAGCAGCAGTTAGCAGCAGTTCTTCCAGCAGCAGTAGCAGCAGTTCCCCCAGCAGCAGCAGTAGCAGTTCCCACAGCAGCAGCAGTAGTAGTTCCCACAGCAGCAGCAGTAGCAGTTCCCACAGCAGCAGCAGCAGTTACCCCAGCAGTAGCAGTTCCCCCAGCAGTAGCAGTTCCCCCAGCAGTAGCAGTTCCCCCAGCAGTAGCAGTTCCCCCAGCAGTAGCAGTTTCCCCCAGCAGTAGCAGTTTCCCCAGCAGTAGCAGTTCCCCCAGCAGTAGCAGTTCCCCCAGCAGCAGCAGTTCCCCCAGCAGCAGCAGTTCCCCCAGCAGCAGCAGTTCCCCAGCAGCAGCAGTTCCCCAGCAGCAGCAGTTCCCCCAGCAGCAGCAGTTCCCCCAGCAGCAGCAGTTCCCCCAGCAGCAGCAGTTCCCCCAGCAGCAGCAGTTCCCCCAGCAGCAGCAGTTCCCCCAGCAGCAGCAGTTCCCCCAGCAGCAGCAGTTCCCCCAGCAGCAGCAGTTCCCCCAGCAGCAGCAGTTCCCCCAGCAGTAGCAGTTCCCCCAGCAGTAGCAGTTCCCCCAGCAGTAGCAGTTCCCCCCAGCAGCAGCAGTTCCCCCCAGCAGCAGCAGTTCCCCCCAGCAGCAGCAGTTCCCCCAGCAGCAGCAGTTCCCCCAGCAGCAGCAGTTCCCCCAGCAGCAGCAGTTCCCCCAGCAGCAGCAGTTCCCCCAGCAGCAGCAGTTCCCCCAGCAGCAGCAGTTCCCCCAGCAGCAGCAGTTCCCCCAGCAGCAGCAGTTCCCCCAGCAGTAGCAGTTCCCCCAGCAGCAGCAGTAGCAGTTCCCACAGCAGCAGCAGTAGCAGTTCCCACAGCAGCAGCAGTAGCAGTTCACACCGCAGTAGCAGTTCCCACAGCAGTAGCAGTTCCCACAGCAGTAGCAGCTCCCCCAGCAGTAGCAGTAGCAGTTCCCCCAGCAGTAGCAGTTCCCCCAGCAGTAGCAGTTCCCCCAGCAGTAGCAGTTCCCCCAGCAGTAGCAGTTCCCCCAGCAGTAGCAGTTCCCCCAGCAGTAGCAGTTCCCCCAGCAGTAGCAGTTCCCCCAGCAGTAGCAGTTCCCCAGCAGTAGCAGTTCCCCCAGCAGCAGCAGTAGCAGTTCCCCCAGCAGCAGCAGTAGCAGTTCCCCCAGCAGCAGCAGTAGCAGTTCCCCCAGCAGCAGCAGTAGCAGTTCCCCCAGCAGCAGCAGTAGCAGTTCCCCCAGCAGCAGCAGCAGCAGTTCCCCCAGCAGTAGCAGTTCCCCCAGCAGTAGCAGTTCCCCCAGCAGTAGCAGTTCCCCAGCAGTAGCAGTTCCCCCAGCAGTAGCAGTTCCCCCAGCAGTAGCAGTTCCCCCAGCAGTAGCAGTTCCCCCAGCAGCAGCAATAGCAGTTCCCCCAGCAGCAGCAATAGCAGTTCCCCCAGCAGCAGTTACCCCAGCAGCAGCAGCAGCAGCAGTTACCCCAGCAGCAGCAGCAGCAGTTACCCCAGCAGCAGCAGCAGTTCCCCCAGCAGTAGCAGTTCCCCCAGCAGTAGCAGTTCCCCCAGCAGCAGCAGCAGTAGCAGTTCCCTCAGCAGTAGCAGTTCCCTCAGCAGTAGCAGTTCCCTCAGCAGTAGCAGTTCCCTCAGCAGTAGCAGTTCCCCCAGCAGTAGCAGTTCCCCCAGCAGTAGCAGTTCCCCCAGCAGTAGCAGTTCCCCCAGCAGTAGCAGTTCCCCAGCAGTAGCAGTTCCCCCAGCAGTAGCAGTTCCCCCAGCAGTAGCAGTTCCCCCAGCAGCAGCAGCAGTTCCCCCAGCAGCAGCAGCAGTTCCCCCAGCAGCAGCAGCAGTTCCCCCAGCAGTAGCAGTTCCACGAGCAGTAGCAGTTCCCTCAGCAGTAGCAGTAGCAGTTCCCCCAGCAGTAGCAGTAGCAGTTCCCCCAGCAGTAGCAGTAGCAGTTCCCCCAGCGGTAGCAGTTCCCCCAGCGGTAGCAGTTCCCCCAGCGGTAGCAGTTCCCCCAGCGGTAGCAGTTCCCCCAGCGGTAGCAGTTCCCCCAGCGGTAGCAGTTCCCCCAGCGGTAGCAGTTCCCTGAGCAGTAGCAGTTCCCTCAGCAGTAGCAGTTCCCCCAACAGCAGCAGCAGTAGCAGTTCCCCCAGCAGCAGCAGTAGCAGTTCCCCCAGCAGTAGCAGTTCCCCCAGCAGCAGCAGTGAGTGCATAGAGCGGGGGTAGGCCACAGGTACTGCAGGATTTAGTTCCAAATAGGTACCACTCCTGACCAGTTCAGTGATTGCCTCAATTCAACACACCTGATCTCCCATGTCGGTTAAATCAAAAACATGAGGTGCCTGCTCCACTCCAGGACCAGGGTTTCCTCCCCCTGACCTAGAGGGAGATGAATGTTCTTCCTGTGCTGTTGGTGTTCTGCTCCAATGAGGAAGGGGATCAGGGTCTCTAAGCTCTGGCCTGAGTAAATACAGAACACTCTCACGGTCTCACCGTCCTCTTTCTCTCTTTAACTCAAGCTCTCTGCTCTCTTTCTATCACTCGTTCTCCTTTGTCGTCTGTTTTCTTTCCATTTTGCTGTCTCTTCCTCTCTTCCTTGCACATAAAAACACACTCACGTTCTCCATCTTCTCTCTCTCCCTCTTATCTGCTCTGAAGGAGACACGTCTGTGTCTTGGTCCTCTCAGGCTGTCTGTCTCCCGCTGGCTCGCACAGACACACAAGGTCTGCTCCGCTCTTTGATGCTGACAGCTGCTTTCCGTCTGCGCTCCATCTATGAGCTCCCCCCTCTCACGTTGGTTCGGCTAAACTCTGTTTAAACCCAGGTGAACCTCTCCTACTGAGAGATGGAGAGAGGGATGGAGATCGATATGAAGCTATGGATGCTAGAACTGTGCATACTTTACTAGGTGAGATGCCCTTTGTAGAGGAGCCCTGTCATCTCACCGCTCTCTGAAATATCTGATGTGTTGTAGTGTGTCAGCTTAGTACACACACAAACACCTTGCTCCTAATGGGTCATTCACTAGGGTGAAAACATGCTTTGGTGATGACATTTCACTTCTTTATGTTATAAAATACATTTTACCAAGACAAATATGTTTTGTCATATTCTGAATCATTCATTGGGGTCTTTCTCTAACATATCATTAACATTATATTCCAAAAGTTGGATTGCATAACCTAATACATCTGAAAATAGGCACCGTACTCTGACAGAGCAATGCATCTTTATCGGCGAAACTTGAGGATTTCAAACTTTGGTCGTCGTCAAAATTAGCACAAGCTGAATGAAATGTTTTGACAGGCCTTGAAATGAAAAAGCTTGGGGTACGCTCTGTTGACATTTCACAGAGTTACGATTGTTTTTGTGAGAAGTCTTCGAAAAAGAACAGGAACTTTATGAACTGCGAGTCCTAAAAAATGAAAATACTACACGTAGTCTCAAAATCGACATCTATCTTACCTCTATATGTTATGTCCTCCAGATTTGAGAAGAAATATGACAAGTTCAATGGTAAGCCTGTCAGGTAGTTTTAATTCTCACACAGCATCCAGCCTGGCTGGCGCCATGATTTTTTTCCTGATTTTCTCTGGCCTCCATTCATTTAGTTGCCCTATTTTTGACCATCCTACAAGAGTAAAATCTCAAATAGGTTTTTAACAGATTATAAGAGACATGAGGTTTGAACCATTGATTTTCTTAGAGGATTATCTACCCAATTATTTGACCCAGTGGTCAAACGATGAGTTTCTGATTGGACACCCTCAGGGTAAACCCTCAGAGCCTTCATACTCTGTCAGACCTGTGGATCCCCTCAGCCCGCCTGGCTGCCTGCCTCTCTGACTCCCCTGTTCAAACAACCACTATTTTTGGCTGCCTTTTCATTTCCCCTCTACTTTGTTGAGATAGCAAATCCTAAAAATATGTGTTTTGTGTTATTGACTTACGGGATATATGGTTCTAATTTCCCCATTTCCTGTTGGCTCCCTCTCTCTGCCAACCCTGCCTCTCTCCTCCTCCCTTCTTCATATTGGCTGCTGGAAGGATTCCTGGCTCCTGAGTAACACATCACTGTAGTGTTGGTTAGTAGTACACAGTTGTCCTCTAACTCTTTTCATATTCATAAAACACCTACTCATGCATACAGTGGTTCCCAAACTGTAGGGGGGAGGGGGTCAGCAGAGGGGGTGCGGATGGCCCCCCCTGCCAAAGAAAAACTGACAGTTGTAAAATGCACAAGGTGCAATTTTGAAGTGCATCAGCAGTTTTGTCTTGTCAGTCATTGCATACAGTACCTTAGAGCTATTTATGAAATGTCAGAAATGTCCAGATCAACTGGTCCTTGTCAGCAAACATTTATTTCATTTTGTTGTAATGTTTGAGTCACTCATCACATGAACACATGGCAAAATGTTTAGAATTGCAGGAAATTAGCTTTAAAATGGCCAAAAACAAGTTCCCCAACTCTGGAAGGGAGTGCCTGAGGATCCCTATTCTAATAGATAATCTCAGTGTTGGCAAAGGAAATTGTGAGACAGATGTTTTTGTGCACAATTGTTGATTACTTAACAAAATGTAACATTTTCAGTGCAACATGAAAGTCTTCAGATAGTAACACGTTTTTTATGACCCTCAATTCTACAGTAACACTCTCCAGCTCCAACCCTCTTCGCCCAGTCAGACCCCCTCTGGGTCTCAGGTGGGAACACAGGCCTCCTGTAGGGCCTCCATGCGTCACTGCACCAGTCAAGAGCCCCAACACACACTTATACTTCTTTAATGTTGAACCATTTATCAGGCTCAGTAAGATATGCACACTGTCACTTATAAATACTCTCATCAAAATATATTTTGGTATCTACTGTACAACATTTGATAGGTTTGCTTAAACAATGTGTTTTATGTAAGTCCTCATAAGACCTCTATTGCTCTTTCACAGTGTATTAGTTTAGTGGGTTTCCATAGGACTCTGTGTATTGTGATGGGTGGAGCCTGTGTGGCTGGTAGTGCTGTGTGTTATTGTAACCCATTTCTATAAGCTACTACTCCTTGGGTTAATGACTATACCCCTCTGCCCTCAGGCTGCATGGGCTCACACACTTTCCAGAGGGCACAACCCATGTGTGTACGTGTTTAACTAAACTTATGGGAACCAGAAATCCCCACAAGAATATTAAACGAACAAAAATTGGACCGTCTGGGGGAACTGCTACTATATATATATGCACTGTAGCCCGCTGGCAAGTGGGGGAAGAAAGAAAAAACAGCACGATGGCAGATTCCCCCCAAGCCATGTGCCCCCGAGACAACTGCTCAGTCCACAGACACCACACAAAAATAACAGAATAACCATGCCCAACATATTCCAAAGTGAAACATGTCGCTAAGCCTAACAGGGGGAAAAAAGGCTATAGCTCCGGGTAGCAAGTATCACTACCCTACCCAAATCTCCCACTGAGGTACGCAGCCGATTGTACTCACCTCATCGGACCGACGTCCCAACAGCGAGTAGAGCAAGAGTCTCCAGCCTGGGCAGGGGCCTGGAAACTAACCAAGGTACTCCCTCCAACGCAACACACAACAACCTATCCACCACAGTGGTAGTTTACCAAACAAACAAAGGCAACCAACACTGGGCACCAAACATTACGACTCAAACAAGCTGTAACAAAAGATGCAAACAGAGCACCTACAGAGTTTAACGTTAACTCCGTTTTTTTCCAAACACAACACCTTCAAGATCCCAGACGAGCCCCCACTTGTCACTAACCGGCTCCAAGTCCGAGACAATGTGGAGATAAGGAATAACAAAAAAATATTTTAACTCAGGTAACATAAGTACAATTAACAATGGTGTTAGTCAGTAATCAGTAGTGTAAGTGAGTGGTGCATGCATAAATGTGATAAGGAGGGGTGCTGAAAGGTGCCAAAGCAAACAAACAAAAAATGCCACAACCAAAATCTAACAGTGTGTCTGCAAGGAGAGAGTCTCCTCAGTGAATGGGGAAGAGGTGTATTTATCCCGGGACACACCCGGGCCCAGGTGTGTCCCATGTCGCTGACATCCCTCCCAGCTCCGCCCACCAACATCCTAATAACAAGAGCAAAGAGTACAGCAGACAGTCGTCACAGTACATCACTGTAGGTCTGCTCTAAGTGCAGTACATCACTGTAGGTCTGCTCTAAGTACAGTACATCACTGTAGGTCTGCTCTAAGTGCAGTACATCACTGTAGGTCTGCTCTAAGTGCAGTACATCACTGTAGGTCTGCTCTAAGTACAGTACATCACTGTAGGTCTGCTCTAAGTGCAGTACATCACTGTAGGTCTGCTCTAAGTACAGTACATCACTGTAGGTCTGCGCTAAGTACAGTACATCACTGTAGGTCTGCTCTAAGTACAGTACATCACTGTAGGTCTGCTCTAAGTACAGTACATCACTGTAGGTCTGCTCTAAGTACAGTACATCACTGTAGGTCTGCGCTAAGTACAGTACATCACTGTAGGTCTGCTCTAAGTACAGTACATCACTGTAGGTCTGCTCTAAGTACAGTACATCACTGTAGGTCTGCTCTAAGTACAGTACATCACTGTAGGTCTGCTCTAAGTACAGTACATCACTGTAGGTCTGCTCTAAGTACAGTACATCACTGTAGGTCTGCTCTAAGTACAGTACATCGCTGTAGGTCTGCTCTAAGTACAGTACATCGCTGTAGGTCTGCTCTAAGTACAGTACATCACTGTAGGTCTGCTCTAAGTGCAGTACATCACTGTAGGTCTGCTCTAAGTACAGTACATCACTGTAGGTCTGCTCTAAGTACAGTACATCGCTGTAGGTCTGCTCTAAGTACAGTACATCGCTGTAGGTCTGCTCTAAGTACAGTACATCGCTGTAGGTCTGCTCTAAGTACAGTACATCGCTGTAGGTCTGCTCTAAGTACAGTACATCGCTGTAGGTCTGCTCTAAGTGCAGTACATCACTGTAGGTCTGCTCTAAGTACAGTACATCACTGTAGGTCTGCTCTAAGTACAGTACATCACTGTAGGTCTGCTCTAAGTACAGTACATCACTGTAGGTCTGCTCTAAGTACAGTACATCACTGTAGGTCTGCTCTAAGTACAGTACATCACTGTAGGTCTGCTCTAAGTACAGTACATCACTGTAGGTCTGCTCTAAGTACATTATACTCGTACTGTATGTTCTGCCTGAGTCAGTCCTCAGAGGTTTTTATTTTTATTTAACCTTTATTTAACTTGGCAAGTCAGTTAAGAACAAATTCTTATTTTCAATTTTGGGGATTGGATCTTGCAACCTTTCGGCTACTAGTTCCATGCTCTAACCTCTAGGCTACCTGCTGGATCTGGATCTGGATCTGAACCCCTCATGGTGAATTTGATCATTTCTGAGTGTGTATGCATTTTAGCGTGTGTGTGTGTGTGCATTTTTGAGAGGGGGGGGGGGGGTAATAGTAATGTATAGTGTACTGTATGACCCATACTTGGTATCTGCTTTGACTTTTCTGTGTAACTTGGTGTTTTAGGGAGGAAAAGAGCAACTCTCAATTAATCAATCAAGTCATGAGTGTGTGTGATCTGCACTGTGCCTCAACATGTGGCTTCAATCACCAGGCTCTGTTTGGTCCCACCCCAATCTACCCTTCACTGAGAGTTATGGCTATTGATGCTGTCTTCATGTTTTTCAAACGGGTCATTTTTGCCTGGGTTTCAGAAATGTAGCCTAACCCCCCTGTTACTGCCTAAAAAAATCCAGAATGTCTTTTTGTAAACATTTTTACAAATCTGTTTCTATAGGAAGCCTGTGTGAGGCTGGCTGGCTGGCTGTGTTTGACTGGCTGGCTGACTGTGTGTGGGTGACTGGCTGGCTGTATGTGGTTGGCTGTGGCTGGCTGGCTGGCTGTGTGTGGTTGGCTGGCTGGCTGGCTGTGTGTTGACTGATGAGCATGTAAACAGGTATAGTGTCAGGTATCAGCAGGGTTTATTGTAGTTCTAAGTGCAGATCTGGCAGGTCTGAGGGTTTATTTGGGTTTCAGGTATCAAATGAAACCCACTGCTCTGTCTCACAATCACTCCCGTCCACTCTGTTTTCACAGTAATGGTTTTACAGAGTCAATAAACACTCACGCAAATATACACACTCGCATATTCATACAGATGCAGAAAGAGCTACTTATACACACACACACACACCGCTACCAAGTTCCCATGCCTTGCCTCCTTGTCTCTCAGGTCATTGTGGTTTCAGAGATCAGACACAAACATTCATTCCACTGTACACCGCCCCCCACGTAATTCAGACCAGGAGCACCCAGGGACCACCAGAGGGGAGAGGCCACTCCCTCCTCCTCTTATCTACCCACAACCCCCCAGCCCTAAACACATTATCACAGGATCTGAACACAACACACACAGCTCCTCCACATTCACATTATCTTTCTCCCCTGACAGTTAGCCCCATATCATAGTTATCATTCAACACACACACTCTTTCACACACACTAACACAGAACAGAAAGAGGATCAAAGGTTAATCATGTCTTTTCATCAGTCGGGGCACACTGCTGTCTCTCTGTCCTCCTCAATGTTATAGATGTATGTGCACAGTCTTTGTGTGGCAGCAGGTAGCCTACCGGTTAAGAGCGTTGATTAGAATCGTCGAGCCGACTAGGTGAAAAATCTGCCGATGTGCCCTTGAGCAAGGCACATAACCCTAATTTCTCCTATAAGTCGCTCTGGATAAAAGCATCTGCTAAATGACTCAAATATAAATTTGAGTCACACCCAGTTTGTGTGTGAGCTTGCCTTGTATATGTCTGTCTGTCCCAACTAATGAAGGGTTTTGAAGTATTTATTTCATACAATAAATAAACAGTCCTTTCTTTCTTCTCTGATGAAGTATTTGTCTCCATCTCCCCCCTTCCTCTCTCCCTCTCTCGACCTACTCATATAAAGGGTAGTTTTCCGTCTGAAACTGAATCTCTGCTTACTTTAGTTAATTTAATGCAAACAGTGTTTTCTATTGTAGTTGTAAAATCAGCCATTCATTTGATCTACACTCTCCTATAAAACTGTGTAATAGAGCCGTACAATCATTTAAAAAGTGTTGAAGGCATTTCTCTGGACAGGGTTTGTGAGGAAACAGAAATACTTTGAGCGTATTTTAATGCCTACGCCATACTCTCTGAGTGGTGTGGTATTGTTAGTACTGCTGGAGAGAGAGTGACATAGTCGTATACATTTCAGACCATAACCCCCCCAACTGACTGCAACAGGAAGTGCTTATTCATTCAGTACATACACATGTACAGCACACCGTCTGCTCTGCATGCCCTGGGATGGAGCATTTTATGAAATGGGGAAGAGCAGAAAATGGTTCTGTGAAATGGAAGCCATCCTGAAGTGTTTAATGTTTGGTCTGAGGTTTAGAGAATAGAGGGGGTTTGGTCTGAGGTTTAGAGAATAGAGGGGGTTTGGTCTGAGGTTTAGAGAATAGAGGGGTTTTGGTCTGAGGTTTAGAGAATAGAGGGGTTTTGGTCTGAGGTTTAGAGAATAGAGAGGGTTTGGTCTGAGGTTTAGAGAATAGAGGGGGTTTGGTCTGAGGTTTAGAGAATAGAGGGGTTTTGGTCTGAGGTTTAGAGAATAGAGGGGTTTTGGTCTGAGGTTTAGAGAATAGAGGGGGTTTGGTCTGAGGTTTAGAGATTTTAGAGCTTTGTTGATTTTACACATACTGGCTGTATGTCTGTATAATTTAGTCACTGTTTGAGATGTCGGTCTGCATATTTGTGAAATATGAACTTTCTCATAAATCATGCATTTGATCTCTAGATGATTTTTCCAGGAAGTTGTACATACAATTATGATTTGGCCCTTTGACTTGTTGTGTGCCAGAGTTAACATTTAGCTCCATGCCCAGCTGTGTTCTTATCCCCCCTGATTGGCTGAAAGCTGTGGTGTATATACCACGGATATGACCCCAAAAATATTTTAACTGTTCTAAATACGTTGGTAACCAGTTTATAAAAGCAATAAGGCACCTCAGGGTTTGTGGTTTATGGCCAATATACCATGGGGGCTGTATCCAGGCACTCCGCGATGTGTCGTGGGTACAGAACAGCCCTTTGTCGTGGTATATTGGCCATATACCAAACTCCTGTGTACGTTATTGCTTATGTATTCTACACTACAGACTCCCTGCCTCCTACAAAGGCCTCCTACACCACAGACTGAACTGTCCAGTACACCTCTATCCCTCATTAGCACCATCTGAGGAAGAAACCCACTGTGAACTCTGGTTCAGTGTGTAAGGGAAACTAACAAGGATATTTTACATTTTGAAACCTCCCCAGATACATTGAACACCGCAAATCAACTTCTTATGTGTGTGTTCATGCTCAGTTTAGTGAGACGTGTTGATCCTTTGTGCTCCAGAGTGAATCTCATCATGTCTGAACTTCCCCACTGTCCAACTTGCCTGACACCATCCCATTCCCCAGTCTGTACTGTAGTTCATTACTGTGTACACTATCAGCCTGCCCTGACGTGTCCCCCTCCCTCCACCCCTGCATTAGTGGTGTATACTGTAGAGGAGCCAGGCAGGCTTCGCTCTGGTGCTCTGACACCATGTGGCTGTCACACTGGCTTTCATACAGCCTTGTGGGTGACATGAAGCTCGCCCCTCTCTGGCCCACTTATGGACGCTTCTGTAGAATCCTGGTGAATATTTAAACAGGTCAACTTTTCACTTTTAGCACTTCCAAGAGTTTTAAAGAGAAGTCATGGTTTGGTTTTGTCTGATTTTTAAGTGTAAGAGAAGTAGAAAAGGGCATTGGGAGAGAAGGATGGAGTGAGGTAAGTGGAAAGAGAGAGTAAATCTCAGTAAGAACAAAATAATGGTGCTCCAAAAAATATCCAGTTCCCAGGACCACAAATGCAAATTCCATCTTGACTCCGTTGACCTAGAGCACACAAAAAACTATACGTACCTCGGCCTAAACATCAGCGCCGCAGGTAACTTCCACAAAGCTGTGAACAATCTGAGAGACAAGGCAAGAAGGGCATTCTATGCCATCAAAAGGAACTTAAAAGTCGACATACCAATTTAGGATCTGGCTAAAAATACTTGAATTAGTAATAGAACCCATTGCCCTTTATGGTTGCGAGGTCTGGGGTCCGCTCACCAACCAAGAATTCACAAAATGGGACAAACACCAAATTGAGACTCTGCAAAAATGTCCTTAGTGTACAACGTAAAACACCAAATAATGCATGCAGAGCAGAATTAGGCCGATACCCGTTAATGATCAAAATCTAGAAAAGAGCTGTTAAATTCTACAACCACATAAAAGGAAGCAATTCCCAAACCTTCCATAATAAAGCCATCACCTACAGAGAGATGAACCTGGAGAAGAGTCCCCTAAGCAAGCTGGTCCTGGGGCTCTGTTCACAAACAGATCCCACAGAGCCCGAGGACAGCACCACAATTAGACTCAACCAAATCATGAGAAAACAAAAAGATAATTACTTGACACATTGGAAATAATTAACAAACAAACAGAGCAAACTAGATTGCTATTTGGCCCTAAACAGAGAGTACTCAGTGGCAGAATAACTGACAACTGTGACTGACCCAAACTTAAGGAAAACTTTGACTATGTACAGACTCTGTGAGCATAGCCTTGCTATTGAGAAAGGTCGCCGGCGGCAGACCTGGCTCTCAAGAGAAGACAGGCTATGTGTACACTGCCCACAAAATGAGGTGGAAACTGAGCTGCACTTCCTGCCCTCCTGATTTTGATAAACTCTCATATCTACTGGGTGAAATACCACAGTGTGCCATCACAGTAGCAATATTGTGACCTGTTGCCACAAGAAAATGTCAACCAGTGAATAACAAACACCACTGTAAATACAACCCATATTTAGGTGTATTTATTTTCCCTTTTGTACTTTAACAATTTGCACATCGTTACAACACTGTATATAGACATATGACATTTGTAATGTCTTTATTCTTTTGGGACTTCTGTGAGTGTAATGTTTACTGTTCATTTTTGTTTATATCACTTTTGTATGTTATCTACTTTACTTGCTTTGGTAATGTTAACATATGTTTCCCATGCCAATAAAGCCCCTTAAATTGAATTGAGTAGACAGAGCGAGCAGACAGAAAGAGTAGAGAACAGAGCTTGGGACGAGCCTCTAAGCCTCTTCAGCATTGTGCTGTACATCTGGGTCACTACAGGCCTTCATCATCCAAACCAGAGAGAAGCTGAAGTACAAAATGATGCTCATCTCCCTGAGGAGACTGAGAAACCAGTCCAGTCCTGGCAGCAGCAGCGTTTAGGAGAGAGGGTGGAGAGAGGATAAGAAGGAGAGAGTGACTGTGTGGGGAGTGTGCACGTGTGGGGGGTTTTGGGACTGGGGAGGTCCCTAGATGCTGTCAATCCACAGTGTACCAGTACCCTCTAGTGGTCATGTTGACTTTATCTTCTTCATGTTGAAGATGGGTGGAAAACAGCAGACTACAGAGAGATGTGGAAACGGTTCCAAAACACAGGCTGACAGAGCCTCCAATCAACTCTAGATTCCATCAGGTCCTCTCTATTCTTAGTGGGCATATCTGTGTCTGTATTTATGTCTGTAAGGTTGTGCATATTCAGAGATGGAGAGCTCTGTGATTCCCCCTGCCTGGAGAACCCTAGGCTATGTTTTGTCTCAGTCCCTTCACTGTCAACAGGGGAAAGGCTTGTACACACTTCTGATGGGGGGAAAAACGAGACTTGTGACAAATGCCAGATGCTTTTGTCCAAATTCAATATGTTAGCGTATACAATATTTTACCCAAGAGGTTTTTTTTCAGCCCTGGTTTTCTTGGTTGAATTGATTTTTGTAATACAACAACTGCAGCCACTGCCAAGAGACAGTAAAACTGTCCATGTAGACTTTAGACAGCTGTACATTATCCTTAGTTGTCAATCATACAGGGAAATATGTGAGCTTAATCCAGCTAAGGTTTTAGTGACGTTCAAGGCTGATCTTGTCTTTTAATTTACATACTCTTTATAATCATGTTACTACAATGTATTTTGTTCAGATCTTCTTTTTAAAAGTTTTTTTTGCTGTCTGTGTCTTTGTGTGTGTGTGTGTGTGCGTGTTGCCGTGGTCTGTTACTTTAGCCCAGTGTGTTGCTCTCAGGAGTAACACAGATGTTTCTCTCTGGAAAACAAACAGAACAGAGGCCCTTTCTCCAGGACAAGGGACTATCAAAATAAAAGCTGGCCCCGACCTCCACCTCCCTCCTGTTTCATGGGGTGCATGCAGAGGGGAGCATTTTTCTGTCTGACACAGCTTTTACACCACTGCTCTCTCATATGTTTGGTTGTTCGGTTCTTAAACATTATTCTATCTGGTCAATTTTCTTTCACAAAAAGTGTGTGTGCGCGCATGCGCGCCCATGTGTGTGTCTGGTCCCTCCATTAGTATTGGAGCTGTTGGTGGGACTTGGAGTGATGACTCTTCAGACTGAGAGAGATTTAGAATCCTGGGAGGGAGGAAGGGATAGGGGGAGGCATGGGATGAGAGGAGAACAAACACTGCCACCCCCTTTCCTCCCTGCTCCATGATTTATTGGCACTTCCCAAAATGCACTGCGTCACTCCAGAGGTGTTGTGAGCCCACGGGACCAGGAGTAGACCTCAGGGATACAGAGAGAGACAGACTGGCAGACATAGTTTATGTGCGCACAATAACTTTTATCTTTTATGAATGTTGCATCAATAACATAAGTCTTCTGTATAGGCTTTCAAAATGGAGAGCACATGAGACACATCAGTCTCTAGAAGTTCTCTGTGTGAGGGATTTAAAAAGAGGACAAGGTAGATGTGAGTAAGAGAAAGTGCACATTGATAAGTGAGAGAGGTAAATAGTGCTGTTTGGAGAGTATTTGGATAAAGAGAGAGAGAACAAGCTTTTTGAGCTGTGAAATTGAAGAGGATATGAATGACAGGAGGTCATAAATAAGCAGAGTCCTGAGTCTCCTCCATGGGCTGAGCGGACGTTGTATTTCTCAGGTTAGCGCTGCATTGTGACAGCTCTGTGAGCATCATCACTACTCGCTTCATACAGAGCCAAGTGTGTGTGTGTTGCCACAGCTGTGTATGTGTAATGTTTTGTGGGTCTGTTAGCGTTAGTATTTTGTGGGCCCTTAGAGAGGACAATAGCTACCAATATCATTACTCATTCAAACAGGAATGATGCTCCAGCATCCTCATTGGGCCAATACAGTTTACCGGGGGGAGGGGGGTGTTGTTGTAATGGAAAGTCCAGGTGCAGACTCTCTGCTCTGAGGGAGGAAGCTCTTGTTGACCATATTTAACGTTGTGTTCGACCTCCTAGTCCTATAATCTCTTTAAACGTATACAGTCATATGCTGGTAACTTTAGATATGTCAAGATGTTTTAACTTAGTTGTGTTGTATTGTGTCAGATTTGATATTGGTGATCATATCACAACTCAAATTCAACCTCATTATTTTACCTATTTTTCACTCACACTCGATTCTCTTACCCAGAACCTCATACCCTTTCTTTTTGTCTCAGTAACATTTGTCCCGTGTCTCCCTTGGGGTTTATCTGTTAGCTATGTTTACGTACTGTAGTCCCACTGCGTTTTGGCATATGAGTGTTGGTATATGAGTGTGTAATATGTCAGAGTCCAATGCAGCCAGGACGAGCCACTGTTTCCCTCTGTGACAGCCACCAATGACTGCTCTGCTGTCTATAAACTAGAAGACGACCTCAATAGTTCTGGAAGAGTTTTGGTCCATCCATGAGACATTTGATCAAATAATATTCATTCATGAAGTATCCAATGTCGGACACTGTGAAATGATCAAATCATTAATACATTCACTCTGAAACTATTATTATTGCACCAGTGGTACGATGACAGCCACTTCTCTGTACGGTTGAATAGTTTCAGGATGGAATTCCAGAGTAGTTTTTCCACTGTAGTCCAGTAGGGGGCACAACAGACCTATATTCTCTTCCTGGAAGTTAAAGGATGACTGGCTTTGTGGTCAGAGAACAGTCTGAGAGATGTCCACAGCCAGTTTTGTTTTTCATGATAATTCATGTTTGGGAGAGCAGATCGTGAACCAGCTTTTAACAGCATTAAAGGGATGCTTTAATGTTAAATAAAGGTTAAATAATCATTTAAAAAAATGTAACAGCATATCCCTGTATTTACATTTAGTTCCTTTTTCCCAGACAGAGATTGAGACTAATCCCCTGACTAAAAAACATGTATAACTGAGATTCTCCATTGAGCTTGGTTTTTAGTGTAGGACTAGGCTTCATCTGTGTCCAGGAAACCACTTAATACTGTACTGCATTGTCCTCTAGTCAAGCAGAAACATAATGAGACAGACCAACAGTAGTTCCAAGTCAAGGCCATCCACCTTCAGTAAATGGTGCTCACATTGTACCATCTCTAGTGGAGAGATTGGGGAGAAGAGAAACTATTTGCTTACTTTGTCTCTGACGAATAAAGTGACGTCTAGGATCTGTGAAGCCTTTTCTGTGTCAAGCGTTAGCTACCTGGAATTGAAGGTTGGTGAAAAACACATGACACACTCATTTGTGCGTCAATGTAGACACACGTTCTTCACATATGTCCACACATCCACACACAGACTTTTATTTAAACACTCAGAGACATGCATTTAACGGTATAGATTTGAGTATGTATGCGCCCCCATATCCACACATTTTCATTACATCTCTAATGATGTTCTCATGCACATATGCGCACACACACACGCACACACACACACATTGTTGCATGTCAGTATAATCACCCGGATTTGGCTGGATTCCTTGACCTATATGTAGACAAGTGGTCATTGACTTTTTTCCAGAAATCAAGGTCCTTGACTCTTGAGTGGACTGAATACATGAACATGAATATGTGCCGCCAACGTGGGCCCCCGCCGTTCACGAGGACTGTGTGCTCCCAATCTCCGTGGTTGATGCAAGATATTCAAGCATGTTTACCCTCGCAAGTCTGCTGGCCCAGACGGCGTCCCAAGCCGCATCATTAGAACCTGTGCAGACCAGCTGGCTGGAGTGTTCACGAACATATTCAATCTCTCCCTATCCCAGTCTGCTGTCCCCACATGCTTCAAGATGTCCACCATTGTTCCTGTACCCAAGAAAGTGAAGGTAACTGAAATAAATGATTATCGCCCCGTAGCACTCACTTCTGTCATCATGAAGAGCTTTGAGAGGCTAGTTAAGGACCATATCACCTCCACCTTACCTGACACCCTAGACTCACTACAATCTGCATACCACCCCAACAGATCCACAGATGACGCAATCGCTGTTGCACTGCACACTGCCCTATCCCAAGAGGATTACCTATGTGAGAATGCTGTTAATCGACTACAGCTCAGCCTTCAACACCATAGTTCCCTCCAAGTTAATCACTAAGCTTAGGGCCCTGGGTCTGAACCCATCCTTGTGCAACTGGGTCCTAGACTTCCTGATGGTCCGACTCCAGGTGGTGAAGGTAGTCTGATCGTGGACTATAGGAGACAGCAGAGAGAGTCAAAATCTTCCAAGTTCCACGGCGTGCACATCACTGAGGACCTGAAATGGTCTCAGATGCACCATCAAGAGCATTCTGTCGGACTTTGTCACCGCCTGGTATGGCAACTGCATCGACCACGACCGCAGGGCTCTCCAGAGGGTGGAGCGGTCTGCCCAACACATCACCGGGAGCACAGTGCCTGCCCTCCATGACACCTACACCACCCGGTGTCATAGGAAGTCCAAGAAGATCGTCAAGGACCTCAGCCACCTTAGGAATGGCCTGTCCCCCTGCTACCATCTAGCAGGCAGAGACATACAGGTGCATCAAAGGTGGGACAGAGAGAAGCTGTTTTTCATTATATCTCCAGGCCATCAGACTGTTAAGTAGTCATCACTAGCCGGCTTCCACCCGGTACCCTGCCCTGTACCATAGATCATACTCGACCCTGCTGCCCTATGTACTGTACATAGTCATTGCGTCACTTGAATAATGTTTACATAATGTTTATTGTTTTATTGTACTGCTCCCGAGTGGTGCAGCGGTCTAAGGCACTGCATCTCAGTGCTAGAGGTGTCACTACAGACACCCTGGTTCGACTCCAGGCTGTATCATAACTGGCCATGGTTGGAAGTCCCATAGGGCGGTGCACAATTGGCCCAGCGTTGTCCGGGTTTGGCCGGTGTAGGCTGTCATTGTAAATAAGAATTTGTTCTTCACTGACTTCCCTAGTTAAATATAATAAATACAACATGTACTGCACAGCTGGAGAAACACAATCATTTCACTGCACCTGCTTTAACATCTGCTAATATGTGTACGCAGCAAATACTTTGATTTGATTTAAATAAAGATGTAGCCTGTGAAGACAGGCAAAGACACACATACACATGATAACACACAGGTACACATGGATATTGTATTGTAGATATGTGGTAGTAAAATAGTGGCCTGAGGGCACACACTTAATGTGTTATGAAATGTAATGTAATACTTTTTCTTGCCACTGTACAATAAAAAATATGTGAACCCTTTGGAAATACCTGGATTTCTGCATAAATTGGTCATCAAATTTGATCTGATCTTCATCTAGGTCACAACAATAGACAAACACAGTCTGCTTAAACTAATAACACAAACAATTCTATGTGTTCATGTCTTTATTGAACACACCGTGTAAACATTCACAATGCAGGGTGGAGAAAGTATGTGAACTCCTGGATTTAATAACTGGTTGACCCATCCACAGGTACACCTCCAATTGACTCAAATGATGTCCATTAGCCTATCAGAAGCTTCTAAAGCCATGACATAATTTTCTGGAATTTTCCAAGCTGTTTAAAGGCACAGTCAACTTAGTGTATGTAAACTTCTGACCCACTGGAATTGTGATACAGTGAATTATAAGTGAAATAATATGTCTGTTAACAATTGTTGGACAAATTACTTGTGTCATGCACAAAGGAGATGTTCTAACCGACTTGCCAAAACTATAGTTTGTTAACAAGAAATGTGTGGAGTGGTTGAAAAACACGTTTTAATGACTCCAACCTAAGTGTATGTAAACTTCTGACTTCAACTGTAACCTTCATATTGGAGAACAAAGTACCTTTTACACTTTTACAACATGCTCAACAAGGGTCACCTTAATAATTGAACCTCTCTTACACACACACACACACACACACAAACAATGGCAAACACAGTTGCATAAGCACTCTTCTGCTCATTCATTCAGACTGGCCTCCTCTGCCCTGTTGATCCTCTCGGGTTGCCATGTCAATAGCAGCCTCCTACAACACCTCAACCATAGACTTAAGAGTATACATAAAGCATCCCTGACATACAGGGTCACTGCTCCCTTGATCTCCACATAGCTTACAGTACAACAGATTCAGCTATAACATGTTAGTGTTATCATCCTATCAGATGCCATTTATACAGATGCTTTATCCTAAACAACTTACAGTCCAGCGTGCATCATTTTTTTGTGTGTGAGTGGTCCTGGGAATCAAACTCACTATCCAGGTGTTGTAAGCGCCATTCTATACCAACTACGCTACAGTGTACCAGCTCAGTTGTCAACCCACCGTAAAGCCCATTTAAATGCTATGTTGACCGTTACCATGCATTTTCTACTTGATCTGATTTGAATTGAATTTATGACAAGTATTGAATTTTCACTCTTTCTTTCTTTCACTCCGCTCTTTATTTGTTCTATATTTAAAACAAACTGTATTGCGTGAGGAGTTGTACTTGTCTTTATCTGAAATTACTGGCATTCTCTCTGCCCTACTGTTTCTTATCACCGCTACTTGCCTTGAAACAATATAACTACTGTTATTTTGACATTCACACACTCCCTTACGCTCTCTCACACACACACGCACGCAGACACACAGCACTATAATGATAGAGAGAAATAAAGTATGGTAAGTTGTTGGGCTGCCTCTGCCAAGGAGAGGTGACAGGAAAACTGAATATGGCACCAAATCAAAGTCGCTATAATTTTAAATATCAGTTATCGGTATCTGGGTTTTTTTGGCAAGGAAAATATTTTATATTGGTATCGGCCAAAAATGTCATAGCAGTGCATCTCTAATATATACCAACCAGTAAATTATTTGGGGAATGGGCAGAAAAAGTTCACGTTGATCCAAGCAGGTAAAAAGGACTATGTCGGAGTTTAATTCAATAAGAGAAAAGCTGTGAAATGGAGAGTTGAAAATAAAGAGAAGGGAGGGCCAGAAAAGTCATGTTTGGGAAAGATTTGGGGAAGTGTTTAAATAGGATGATAGCGGTGCTGGCTGTGTTGTTATCTGTGATGATTGTGGTAAAACAGGATGATGGCAGTGCTGGCTGTGATGTTATCTGTGATGATTGTGGTAAAACAGGATGATGGCAGTGCTGGCTGTGATGTTATCTGTGATGATTGTGGTAAAACAGGATGATGGCAGTGCTGGCTGTGATGTTATCTGTGATGATTGTGGTAAAACAGGATGATGGCAGTGCTGGCTGTGATGTTATCTGTGATTGTGGTAAAACAGGATGATGGCAGTGCTGGCTGTGATGTTATCTGTGATGATTGTGGTAAAATAGGATGATGGCAGTGCTGGCTGTGATGTTATCTGTGATGATTGTGGTAAAATAGGATGATGGCAGTGCTGGCTGTGATGTTATCTGTGATGATTGTGGTAAAACAGGATGATGGCAGTGCTGGCTGTGATGTTATCTGTGATGATTGTGGTAAAACAGGATGATGGCAGTGCTGGCTGTGATGTTATCTGTGATGATTGTGGTAAAACAGGATGATGGCAGTGCTGGCTGTGATGTTATCTGTGATGATTGTGGTAAAACAGGATGATGGCAGTGCTGGCTGTGATGTTATCTGTGATGATTGTGGTAAAACAGGATGATGGCAGTGCTGGCTGTGATGTTATCTGTGATGATTGTGGTAAAACAGGATGATGGCAGTGCTGGCTGTGATGTTATCTGTGATGATTGTGGTAAAACAGGATGATGGCAGTGCTGGCTGTGATGTTATCTGTGATGATTGTGGTAAAACAGGATGATGGCAGTGCTGGCTGTGATGTTATCTGTGATGATTGTGGTAAAACAGGATGATGGCAGTGCTGGCTGTGATGTTATCTGTGATTGTGGTAAAACAGGATGATGGCAGTGCTGGCTGTGATGTTATCTGTGATGATTGTGGTAAAACAGGATGATGGCAGTGCTGGCTGTGATGTTATCTGTGATGATTGTGGTAAAACAGGATGATGGCAGTGCTGGCTGTGATGTTATCTGTGATTGTGGTAAAACAGGATGATGGCAGTGCTGGCTGTGATGTTATCTGTGATGATTGTGGTAAAACAGGATGATGGCAGTGCTGGCTGTGATGTTATCTGTGATGATTGTGGTAAAACAGGATGATGGCAGTGCTGGCTGTGATGTTATCTGTGATGATTGTGGTAAAACAGGATGATGGCAGTGCTGGCTGTGATGTTATCTGTGATGATTGTGGTAAAACAGGATGATGGCAGTGCTGGCTGTGATGTTATCTGTGATGATTGTGGTAAAACAGGATGATGGCAGTGCTGGCTGTGACGTTATCTGTGATGATTGTGGTAAAACAGGATGATGGCAGTGCTGGCTGTGACGTTATCTGTGATTGTGGTAAAACAGGATGATGGCAGTGCTGGCTGTGATGTTATCTGTGATGATTGTGGTAAAACAGGATGATGGCAGTGCTGGCTGTGATGTTATCTGTGATTGTGGTAAAACAGGATGATGACAGTGCTGGCTGTGATGTTATCTGTGATTGTGGTAAAACAGGATGGTGGCAGTGCTGGCTGTGATGTTATCTGTGATTGTGGTAAAACAGGATGATGGCAGTGCGCTATACAAATTCGACAGTCACAAAACGGGACTGTCACAATGGAACTGTAGCCTATTGTTCAGATGGGTAAATGGAAACTGAATTCTGAACACTGACTGTAAGTCTATAACCTCTCACATAGACTTAATATTAACCCCTGCAGAATTAAGCATTTCTTGCTGTAAAATGATACAGTAAATGTAAGCAACATTTTTACTTGGGAACAGGAGTGGAGAAATATGATTTATTTCAGCATCTTGAGAGAATGTGAATATGCAGTTAGATACCGTCTGTAGAGGTGCTTTCTTTATCAGCATCATAGTATGACAACCACATCAAATATTCATCCAAGCCGAACTGAACACTTATCAGAAACATGTTGGGTCATTTTCACAGCTTTCGAATTCCTTACAACTGGTCAAACTGATGTCAAATTTTGTACATCAAATCTTTCCAGTTTTTTGGGGGAGGATGTTATTACATTTTCTCCCCGCTCCTTAAATATCTTTGCTCAGTTAAAGAAGTAGACATGACAGAGAACTTTACCAATGTCAACTATATTGAAGCATTCATTCTATTGATTTATGACATTATTTTGGTGAGCAGGGTTTATTTAGTCTACTTGGGCAACATATAATGACAGAAGAGAAGCTGCATGTATCTAATTATAGACAAGTTGAATAACAAATTGCTTTCCAAAATGTCGGAAATTATAAGCAGAAACATATCTAAATCAGGCAAAAAAGAATCCTGCACCCCCTGTCAAATCGTTCTGTCGCCTCTGACTGTAGCCTACAGCGCATTTTATCTTAGCGGGTTAGGGTCGGGTGCGGGCCTCAGATTTAGACTATCACGTACAGTCGGGCGGTTGCGGATGGGTTATTTGCAATTGCATGCGGGTGAACAAACAGCTGACCCGCAGACCACGAACACACGTGTGTTGGTTGTGTTGCTGAGAGTTTCCCCCTCAGTGGGCTGGGCTCATGCATCTGTCTGCTGTTTGATCTCCTCATGGCTGTTTAGAGAGAGCAGGACATCAGAGGAGTATGATCACTGGCCTATATGCTCATCAAACACACAGCTCTGTGCTGTACAGTTTGTCCTCACCATGGACAATAACATCCTAAATCATAACATTCCTTGCTTTAGTTTTGTAGTCTCTGGAGATTTACAGTTAGGGATGTAGACAAATCATGGAAACATGACCATATGAGCACATTAACACAACACACACCTGTGGGATATGCTTTGTTCTCATCCACAGTAACATACTTTGTTACGCATGTCTCACTCAGAAAGAGGAGAGAAGTGTTGCATGCTGTGAGAGTGTGTCTCTCTGGCCTGTCTGTAGTCTGACTCAATCTTGCAGGGCTCTCCAACCCTGTTTCTGGAGAGCTACCGTCCTGCCAGTCTTCGCTCCAACCCCAATCTAGCGCACCTGATTCTAATATTTAGCTGGTGACCTACAGGGGTGACCTCATTCTCTAGTTCAGCTTGTGGTCCTGTGTGGCTCAGTTGCAGTGTTTTTTCCTCGATCAAATTGGGGCTTAGGTGGTTGTCCTTGTTCAATAGAGCCATTGGACTTGTCTCAATGATGTTCCCATCTTTTATTATTATTTATTTTATTTCACCTTTATTTAACCAGGTAGGCCAGTTGAGAACAAGTTCTCATTTACAACTGCGACCTGGCCAAGATGAAGCAAAGCAGTGCGACACAAACAACACAGAGTTACACATGGGGTAACACAAACGTACAGTCAATAACACAATAGAAAAGTCTATATACAGTGTGTGCAAATGTAGTAAGATTAGGGAGGTAAGGCAATAAATAGGCCATAATGGCAAAATAATTACAATTTAGCAATTAAACACTGGAGTGATAGATGTAGGGAGATAAGTCTCCAGCTTCAGTGGTTTTTGCAATTTGTTCCAGTCATTGGCAGCAGAGAACTGGAAGGAATGGCGGAGTTGGCTTTGGGGATGACCAGTGAAATATACCTGCAGGAGCGCGTGCTACGGGTGGGTGCTGCTATGGTGACCAGTGAGCTGAGATAAGGCGGAGCTTTACCTAGCAAAGACTTATAGATGACCTGGAGCCAGTGGGTCTGGCGACGAATATGACGAGATAGAGCATGCAGGTCGCAGTGGTGGGCGGTATAAGGGGCTTTGGTGACAAAACTGATGGCACTGTGATAGACTGCATCCAGTTGCTGAGATGAGTGTTGGAGGCTATTTTGTAAATGACATTGCCGAAGTCGAGGATCGGTAGGATAGTCAGTTTTACGAGGGTATGTTTGGCAGCATGAGTGAAGGATGCTTTGTTGCGAAATAGGAAGCCGATTTTATTTTGTATTGGAGATGCTTAATGTGAGTCTGGAAGGAGAGTTTACAGTCTAGCCAGACACCTAGGTATTTGTAGTTGTCCATATATTCTAAGTCAGAACATTCCAGAGTAGTGATGCTAGACGGGCGGGCGGGTGCGGGCAGCAATCGGTTGAAGAGCATGTGTTTAGTTTTACTTGCATTTAAGAGCTGTTGAAGGCCACGGAAGGAGTGTTGTATGGCATTGAAGCTCGTCTGGAGGTTTGTTAACACAGTGTCCAAAGAAGGGCCCGAGGTATACAGAATGGTGTCTGCGTAGAAGTGGATCAGAGAATCACCAGCAGCAAGAGCGACATCATTGATGTATACAGAGAAAAGTGTCAGCCCAAGAATTGAACCTTGTGGCACCCCCATAGAGACTGACAACAGGCACTCCGATTTGACACACTGAACTCTATCTGAGAAGTAGTTGGTGAACCAGGCGAGGCAGTCATTTGAGAAACAAAGGCTGTTGAGTCTGCAAATAAGAATACGGTGATTGACAGAGTTGAAAGCCTTGGCCAGGTCGATGAAGGGTTAAACTGGAGAAATTTTAAGGAGTGTAAAGATTTGGCTTTGGGTTTATGACTCATATTAATCTTGGAGTAGCTATACCTGTGTGTTGTAGCTAGCTGGCTAAGGTGTGTCTGTGAGATGTATTCTACACCATGCTGCTACAGTAGGAATACAGACCGTACACAACGATTGCCCATGAATGTGTAATAGAGTTTTCGTCTTTCTCACAGATTATTCTGCTTGAATACAAAGAAATTGATGACTCTCAAAAGGAGATGTAACGATCTCCCCTTTAACAAAGTGACTGTGAACAGCTCACTGCACCACCCAAACACACCATATGCAAGTATTCCCTTTGTAGAACTGTAGTATTTATTATCAGCGTTAGTAGTATATTTTTCTTCTACTTTATCTACACAGAGTATACCAAACATTAGGAACACCTTCCGAATATTAAGTTGCACAGGGATGCTGGCCCATGTTGACTCCAATGCTTCCCACAGTTGCCAAGTTGGCTGGATGTCCTTTGGGTGTTGGATCATTCTTGAGGCACACGGGAAGTTGTTTACATTAAAAACCCATCAGCGTTGCTGTTCTTGACACAAACCGGTGCGCCTTTCACCTACTACCATACCCTGTTCAAAGTCACTTAAATCTTTTGTCTTGCCCATTCACCCTCTGAATGGCACACATACACAATCCATGTCTCAATTGTCTGAAGGCTTAAAAATCATTCTTTAACCTGTCTCCTCCCCTTCATCTACACTGATTTGAAGTTGATTTAATAAGTGACATCAATAAGGGATCATAGCTTTCACCTGGTCAGTCTGTCATGGGAAGAGCAGGTGTTCTTAATGTTTTGTTAATACTCAGTGTATGTCATACAGTACGCTGTCAGGAACAGTTCCTGCATAGTGCTGTGTAAACTCACATCGGTCTCCAGAGAAAGTAAACTTTGTCTTGAATACAAGCCATGTCTAGTTATTACCCATATTGACAGACTAATCTACTTTTTTATTGAAACATGTTTACTTCCTAACAAATTAAAGTTTAAATGATACACCAACTTTTAGCAGTTAGACTGAAGCTAGTTTATCCGAATACTGTCACGACTTCTGCTGAAGTCGGTTCCTCTCCTTGTTCGGATGGCGTTCGGCGTCGCCGGTCTTCTAGCCATCATCGATCCAATTTAAATTTTTCCATTTGTTTTGTCTCGTCTTTCCACACACCTGGTTTCAATTCCCTCATTACATGTTGTGTATTTAACCCTCTGTTCCCCCGATGTCCTTGTCCGGAATTGTTTATTGTAAGTGCATGTGCACGTTTATCTGGTGTGTGACGGGTTTTGTTGCCATTGATTGTTTGTTCTGGATGCCGGTGGTTTTATGTATTAAACTGCTCCATTGTAAACCCCGTTTTTGCTGTCCTGCGCCTGACTTCCCTGCCATCCCTTAAAAATATATTTCATGAATACAATAAATTGATCCAGAAGTTAATACTTTATTGGTTTCTCATGCAACTGGAATAATTTAGTTAATTATCAGTACACTTCTAAACAAATATGATATAAAACACTATTGTATACATTATGTACAAGAGCTATCAATATCTATACCACAATGTAGTTGTGAGCATACTAGGTATTCTATATTATCTTACATAAGTCTAACTGAATATGGATGTTGTGTTGGTTGAATGTTCCAGGCAGGTTCCAGAATGTTCTTCTCCTAGAGAACCTCTTCTTGTGTTGGGTAATGACAGCCGGTTTAGCAGGCGTTGACACTGTGGCGATGTTGGCAGGGATATTGGGTTTAGGGAGCTGTGACTGGCTCGTTGTAGACAACAGTCTGGTCCTTTCTGCACTCCACAGCCAGGTGGACAAGCCTCTCGTACACTTTCTTCATCACCCATTGCTACAACCTCTTGCTGTCCCTGTTCCGGAAAGCCTCAGACAATAACATTGACGTATACGCTGACTCAGTGAGCGAGTTCATAAGGAAGTGTATAGGAGATGTTGTACCCACTGTGACTATTAAAACGTTTCCTAACCAGAAACTGTGGATTGATTTTATTTAAAAAAAAATATTTTACCTTTATTTTACTAGGCAAGTCAGTTAAGAACAAATTCTTATTTTCAATGACGGCCTAGGAACAGTGGGTTAACTGCCTGTTCAGGGGCAGAACAGATTTGTACCTTGTCAGCTCGGGGATTTGAACTTGCAACCTTCCGGTTACTAGTCCAACGCTCTAACCACTAGGCTACCCTGCCGCCCCAACCTTGATGGCAGTAGTCGCGCAAAACTGAAAGCACTTACCACCGCATTTAATCATGGCAAGGCGACTGGAAACATGGCCGAATACAAAAGTGTAGTTATTAATTCCGTAAGGCAATCAAACAAGCAAAGCGTCAGTATAGAGACAAAGTGGAGTCGCAGTTCAACGGCTCAAACACGAGACGTATGTGGCAGGGTCTGCTGACAATCACCGATTACAAAAGGAAAACCAGCCCCGTCGCGAACATCGACGTCTTGCTCCCAGACAAATTAAACCACTTCTATGCACGCTTTAAGGACAATACAGTGCCACCAACGCGGCCTGCTACCAAAGACTGTGGGCTCTCCTTTTCCGTAGCCGACATGAGTAAGACATTTAAATGTGTTTACCCTCGCACGGCTACCTGCCCAGACGGCATCCCCAGCCGCATCCTCAGAGCATGCGGGCATATTAAATCAATCCCTATCAGTCTGCTGTCCCCACATGCTTCAAGATGGCCACCATTGTTCCTGTTCCCAAGAAAACAAAGGTAACTGAACTAAATGACTATCACCCTGTAGCACTCACTTCTGCAAGGTCAGTACAGGTGCATCAAAGCTGGGACAGAGATTGAAAAACAGCTTCCATCTCAAGGCCATCAGATTGTTAAACAGCCACCACTAGCACAGAGAGGCGGCTGCCTACCTACAGACTTAATATCATTAGCCACATTAATAAATGGAACACTAGTCAATTTAATAATGAAACTTTAAGAATATTTACATATCTCACATTATATACTGTATCTATTGCATCTTAGCCACTCTGTCACTGCTCATCCATATATATTATACTTATATATTCTCATCCCATTCCTTTACTAGATTGTGTGTATTAGGTTTTGTTGTGGAATTTGTTAGATATTAGGTTTTGTTGTAGAATTATTAGACATTACCTGTTAGATATTGCTGCACTGTCGGACCTAGAAACACAAGCATTTCGCTACACTCGCAATAACATCTGCTAACCACGTGTATTTAACAATAAAATTTCATTTGATTTTGATTTGAAGATTTGTACTGCAAGTCTCCTGGAAAGACATGAACACTGATCATGAGGATGTGTAACCATACAATAAACCATGTTCATCTGTTCACAACAAAGGGTACAGTAGACTGGTATGGGTTTTATTAGACTCAGACTCAATAATGGGGCATTGAGATGGGCTGTTAGCAAATGATTAGCATATGTGAAAAGTTTGAAGGGGGCTTGACTTGTAGAGTTTAGTGTATTGGTGATTTTGTTTTCTGAAGAAAGTATTGTGCTTTCATAAATAATTGTGGCTGTCCTAGCTTGTTTCAAAGTCAGATGATGTTGAGCTTGAGTTTATTCCAGGCTGAAAGCTTTCATCCAGTGGGTCTACAGGCTCTGTACTACTAAAGCTGGGGTCAAGGTCATCAGCAGCAGCAGAATGAAGTCTGTAGGACACACATACTAACCTTTACACACAATACTCACCCCCAACAGACACCAGTCAGTCACCCACACCATCGCCTCCTTACCAATACCTCCTTTTCTCCAATTTCGACTTCAAGCCTTGCATGAACAATCAACTAGCCTCCATAATACAGAGAAAACTACAATAGAAAATGTAGCCTACTTGTAAACACACCCAACATTGACAAGACATGGACCATGTTTATGCTTAGCTCCATTATATTTATTTGCTCATCATCGAGTCATGGAAAGAAAGATTCAGTCGATTTTAGATTTTTTTTTTGTAAATAAATGTAGTTTGCTAGCTAGGTAACCTTAGCTGCGTTACCTAAGCTTAACAACTTTCCTGCTGCTCTGATGTTGGCGATCAACAGTGAAGAGGCGACTCCGGGATGCTGACCTTCTAGGCAGAGTTGCAAAGATAAAGCCATATCTCAGACTGGCCAATAAAAAATATATTAGGATGGGCAAAAGACCAGACACTGAACAGAAGGCCAGCATCCCGGAGCCGCCTCTTCACTGTTGACGTTGAGACTGGTGTTTTGAGGGTACTATTTAATGAAGCTGCTCGCTGAGGACTTGTGAGGCGTCTGTTTCTCAAACTCGACACTCTAATGTACATGTCCTCTTGCTCAGTTGTGCACCGGGGCCTCCCACTCCTCTTTCTATTCTGGTTAGAGACAGTTTGCGCTGTTCTGTGAAGAGAGGAGTACACAGTGTTGTACGAGAGTTTTTTGGCAATTTCTCACATGGAATAGCCTTCATTTCTCAGAACAATAATAGACTGACAAGTTTCAGATGAATGTATTTTTTCCTGGCCATTTTGAGCCTGTAATTGAACCATCAAATGCTGATGCTCCAGAAACTCAACTATTCTAAAGAAGGCCAGTTTTGTTGCTTCTTTAATCAGAACAACCGTTTTCAGCTGTGGTAACATAATTGCAAAAGGGTTTTCTAATGATCAATTAGCCTTTTAAAATGATAAACTTGGATTAGCTAACACAACGTGCCATTGGAAGACAGGAGTGATGGTTGCTGATAATTGGCCTCTGTACGCCTATCTAGATATTCCATAACAAATCAGCAAATCAGCCGTTTCATGCTACAACAGTCATTTACAACATTAACAATGTCTACACTGTATTTCTGATAACATAACATTTATTTGAATGGACAAAAAATGTGCTTTTCTTTAAAAATCAAGGGAATTTCTAGGTGACCCCAAACTTTTTAACTGTAGAGTAGGTGGCCAGAAAAAAACACTGAAGCCCGCCCAAGAATTTTCTATGCAGAAAAGTTGGTATAACCCCCACTTGAACTGACTCCTTTCAACGCCAGGGTTGTGGGTTAGATTCCCACGGAGGACCAGTTCCAAAAAGTTTTTTTTAAATGATGTTGTGGATAAGAGTGTCTGCTAAATGACTGAAATGTAAATGTAAGCTCTCGTACTCACATTTTACTGTGCCTCTTTCCAAGAAACCTCAGGAAGAGAAGACTAGCCAGCGAGCCATCTATTTTCTCTTCCATTTCTGAAACACAGCGAATAAACACTCATGGATCCACAATTTGGCCCCCAAAATCTTAAGGAACGTGATCCAGGCATAGCTGAGTTACATAACTGAGTCCAGGAATTAGTGGGAAGACTAGCGGCTGTGGACGTCAGTGGAGAGGTGTTGTCTGTCCATAGAGAAAGAGTGATGGAGGGAGAGAGAGAGAGAATGGTGGAGAGAGGGCTGATCCTGGTCCTATTAGCTGGTCTTGTGTTTCTTGTCAAGTGGCTCGGATCACAGTGAAGAGGATTATGGTGTAAAACCAGAATCTGGCCAACTATAGCAGGAATTCTTTGTCTTTAGGAAATCACTAAGACTGGTCAGGTCATTATTACTGGACTGTTGGGTAGTTTGTTCATTCAGAGCCCCCGATTGAACCGAATCCTGAAGACGTGTGTGAGGCAGGGTCATTGTGGGCTATGTGTCATATGGGTTTCCTGTGCCAATACAGTATCACCAAATGAGCAGTTGCATAAGTAGGCTAGTCTAATAAGAGAAGGTGTCAAATATTCACTTGCTGTTTGCCCAATCTGTCATTTCTAAAGGTTAATAATACATATTGAGCCCTCAAACTCAACTCTGGGAGTTCCACTGGGACATCAGGTGTCTGCAATGAATGATCAGGTAGAACAGAAAAGCAGCAGGCTCCATAGGGTAAGAGTTGAGTACCCCTGATATAGAGGTTCATACTGTGATTCATGACTTTCACACTAAGTCTTTGTCACAATATTCCTACCAAAACACATAACAAAATATCTCTGTCATGACGTTTGTACATACACTGTCAGCTCCAATACGATTTATACCAGTTTATCATTAGCACTGAGCTCTCCATGCTTTATTTTATCACCACCCAGCTCTTCTCTGTGCCTTTGCTCCACTCTGCCCCACTCTGCTCCACTCTGCCCCACTCTACCCCACTCTGCCCCACTCTGCTCGACTCTGCCCCACAGCTTCACTTACAGCTCTGTGCAGCTCTGTCTGCAAGTGACCAGAGTGTACTCAGGTTACACTTCTACTGTCCCTCTGTGTCTCAGCAGATCTGACAGTAAGGCAGGAAGCTTCATCACATAGCCTCTGGCTGATGTAGAGATGTTGTCCGCTAGACCTGACATTAACATGTTACCATGGGGATGACAGCACACCGTGACCGGATGCTAGTTTGTTCCCTGGGACATGACTAAACCATATCTCTACAGAGAGAACTGTAATATTCATGACATGTTAGAAGATGCCCACTTTCTTACCCCGCACCTTCTCATAGTGTAGTGCCCCAGTCCTACTGTATATATACTTCCTCCCTTTACCCGCTATCAGTGAGATTCCAGAGGACAGGAATGGGATGCAGGAGCCAGGCCAAAGCTCCAAGTGCCAGCCAGCATTCTACAGGAGGATTAATTGGGAATGCTGATATAAGCTCTGGTGATTCCTCATCCCCAGGAATCTGTGTTTCTGTTTTTCTCCTTTTGAAGTTAGGAAGCATCTCCTCTGCTTTTCTCACACAAAATAGAATTTCGGTCAGGTGACAAAATCAGCTTAAGTTATTTATAGTTAGTTCCACTGTCTGACTCTGCATTCCAGTGATAATTCTGGAGCGATTAGTCTTTATTCTGGGGCTGGGGTTGGGACTCTGAGGGAGTGTTTAGAGAGGTTGTTGAGGTTGTTGAGGAGACTGTGTACTAGAGGTCGACCGATTACGATTTTTCAAACCCGATACCGATTATTGAAGGGCCAAAAATGCAGATACCGATTAATCGGCCGATTTGTTTTATTTATTTATAATAATGACAATTACAACAATACTGAATGAACACTTATTTTAACTTAATATAATACATCAATAAAATCAATTTAGCCTCAAATAAATAATGAAATGTTCAATTTGGTTTAAATAATGCAAAAACAAAGTGTTGGAGAAGAAAGTAATATGTGCCAATATGCAATATGTGCCATGTAAAAAAGCTAACGTTTAAGTTCCTTGCTCAGAACATGAGAACATGCGAAATTGGGTGGTTCCTTTTAACATGACACTTCAATATTCCAAGGTAAAAGGTTTTAGGTTGTAGTTAGTATTTATAGGACTATTTCTCTATATACCATTTGTATTTCATATACCTTTGACTATTGGATGTTCTTATAGGCACTATAGTATTGCCAGTGTAACAGTATAGCTTCCGTCCCTCTCCTCACCCCTACCTGGGCTCGAACCAGGAACACATCGACAACAGCCACACTCGAAGCAGCGTTACCCATCGCTCCACAAAAGCCGCGGCCATTGCAGTGCAAGGGGAATAACTACTCCAAATCTAAAAGCGAGTGACGTTTGAAACGGTATTAGCGCACACCCAGCCAACTAGCTAGCTATTTCACATTGGTTACTCCAGCCATTAGGCTGATAGGCTTGAAGTCATAAACAGCGCTGTGCTTGCGAAGAGCTGCTGGCATACGCACGAAAGTGCTGTTTGAATGAATGATTACGGGCCTGCTGCTGCTCAGTCAGACTGCTCTATCAAATCAGACTTAATTATAACATAATAACACACAGAAATACGAGCCTTTGGTCATTAATATGGTCGAATCCGGGAACTATCATTTCGAAAAACAAAACATTTATTATTTCAGTGAAATATGGAACCGTTCTGTATTTTATCTAACGGGTGGCATCCCTAAGTCTAAATATTCTTGTTACATTGCACAACCTTCAATGTTATGTCATAATTATGTAAAATTCTGGCAAATTAGTTCACAATGAGCCAGGCAGCCCAAACTGTTGCATATACCCTGACTCTGCGTGCAATGAACGCAAGAGAAATGACACAATTTCACCTGGTTAATATTACCTGCTAAACTGGATTAGTAGTTATAACTAGTGATTATGATTGATTGTTTTTTATAAGATAAGTTTAATGCTAGCTAGTAATTTACCTTGCCTTCTACTGCATTCACGTAACAGGCAAGCTCCTCGTGGAGTGCAATGGTTAGAGCTTTGGACTAGTTAACTGTACGGTTCAAGATTGGATCCCCTGAGCTGACAAGGTGAAAATCTGTCGTTCTGCCCCTGAACAAGGCAGTTAACCCACCGTTCCTAGGCCGTCATTGAAAATAATAATGTGTTCTTAACTGACTTGCCTAGTTAAATAATGGTATAAAAAATATATATATATATATATATTAAAAAATCGGAAATCGTTGCCCAAAAATACAGATTTCCGATTGTTATGAAAACTTGAAATCGCCCCTAATTAATCGGCCATTCCGATTAATCAGTCGACCTCTACTGTGTACTCTAATTCAATGTTCTCTAGTGGAGCGGATCCTGGATGGAGAGCTGTGTGCTGTTGATGAGTACTAAGTTATATACCGGAATGTATTTTTGTTCTTCCTCACATTCTTTCCATAAGGACAATTTGTGCACATCATTCACTGCTTAGAGCTGAGAGACTGTGTGCAAGCACATCCTCAGCCTCACCTCCCAGTATCACCTCCTGTCCCTACTGCTCTATTAGACCTCATTAAGAATTTTCCGGAAAGTCTACATCAACCACTTCCTGTCATACTGCTGACTGTGTTCTCACTGATCTACTTAACACCCATCATTACATTCCCATTTTCTCCCTCCTTATTCTCTCTCTCTTCTCTCTTAGTGACAGGGTTCAGTGTGATACTAAAGGTGAGTCAGGGGCAACATCACATTAGTTGTGATTTGATAATGGAGCTGGTGATGGTATTAGGGGATAAATGGGTAAATGGGCCTAAGCTGTTTTACAACAGATACTAGTTACGTTCTACCTGTACTTACAAGGCCATTAGAGGCACACGGCTATTACAGAGAAACAATCATAAACCATATCAACACACATTATGCATATGAGCAGACACACATTCATTCACAAATATACTTTCATATTCATAAATATGCTTATGCATGCATAAGTAAACCCAACATTTTACATTTACACATACATGCTTGCACCTACATAAACCAACTATCTCACATACAGTACACTTATAAGCATTCACACACACACACTGTTTCTGCTCCGTGTTGTGGTAAATCTGTCCCAGAGTTGCGTGAGAGGCAGGCAGGCAGACAGATGGTGTGTGTGACAGAGTCCCGCAGCAAGGAGTTCTGCTCTACTACGGACATTTTGTTCCGCCTGACTGTTGTCAGAGCAGCAGCACCTGGGCCGCTTAGTGCCATGGCACGGCAGTGGTGTGATCAACATCTCAACCACAGACTGTGTCCCGGCCTGGCAGAGTCTGCAGCCTGCTCCAGACATGCAGCACTGTGTGCTTTGGCAACCAGTCAACCAGCCATCTCACGCTCCATGCAGACACACCTCCCTCCCTCTGCCTCTCTACATCCATCCTCAACCCACATCACAGCCCTCTTACGCTCCACCCAGACACACCTCCCTCCCTCTGCCTCTCTACATCCTTCCTCAACCCACATCACAGCCCTCTTACGCTCCACCCAGACACACTTCCCTCCCTCTGCCTCTCTACATCCATCCTCAACCCACATCACAGCCCTCTCACGCTCCACCCAGACACACCTCCCTCCCTCTGCCTCTCTCCATCCATCCTCAACCCACATCACAGCCCTCTCACGCTCCACCCAGACACACCTCCCTCCCTCTGCCTCTCTACATCCATCCTCAACCCACATCACAGCCCTCTCACGCTCCACCCAGACACACCTCCCTCCCTCTGCCTCTCTACATCCATCCTCAACCCACATCACAGCCCTCTCACGCTATACATGCTGAGACACACCCTCACTGCAGCAGAATGGCATGGACAAAAACCCTGGCGTTGTGAGTGTATCTGAACTGTGAGTCAGATGTTCTAACTGAATGTAGCTGGTTTGCATAAGTTCCTGAAAGTCTGGCTTCTATGTCTGTGAATAGACATTTTTGGGACTGTTTTCAGTATTTATACTTGACATAATGCAAAGATGCTCGCACGCACACACACTCTCACACTTTTTGATGTAGTTTTGCAGGATGCCTCTCTCCTGTGCAGGCTGTCTTACATTCATGTTGTGGAAGGATAAAGCCCACATCCGACCCACTCTCTCTTCACGCTGCTGTCCATCTGATAGGAGAGCAGGGCTATTTTTCCTATGAGCTAACCCTTCCGACTGATGGGGAAGTGAAAGCCACAGCGCAAGACGCTTTACATTCCAATAGCCAGCAACTCATAACAACACACCCACCAAGGTTAAACATGATATAATCCAGATGAAATCCTGACAGTCTTGACATTGAGTCAGGCCACTCTGTGTACATTATATCTCTGTGTTGTTGAAGTGCATGTGGGCATATCTAATTCTCCAAAATAGAACAGACCAAAATACAACTGGCCAGCCCTGTTGACTTAAATTACAGATCTTTAACACTTCATAGGGAGTTAAGGGGCGAAATAACTCACTGTCAAAGTACATTGAGTCTACAAAACATTAGGAGCACCTGTTCTTTCCATGACAGACTGACCAGGTGAGAGCTATGATCCCTTATTGATGTAACTTGTTAAATCCACTTCAGTCAGTGTGGATCATTGGTTCCCAAACGTTTTATAGTCCTGTACCCCTTCAAATTCAACCTCGAGCTGCGGACACTCTCTAGCGCCAGGGTCAGCGCACTCTCAATTGTTGTTTTTTGCCATCATTGTAAACCTGCCACACATACACTATACAATACATTTATTTAACATAAGAGTGAGTGTGAGTTTTTGTCACAACCCGGCTCGTGGGAAGTGAAAATGTACTCTTATTGGACCAGGGCAAAAATAGTCATATAATAATAATCAATAATTTTGCGCTTTATTTAACCATCTTGCATATAAAACCTTATTTGTTCATCTAAAATTGTGAATAACTCACCACAAGTTAATGAGATGGGTGTGCTTGAAAGCATGCACACACAGTGTCTTGCAAAAGTATTCATCCCCCTTGGCATTTCTCCTATTTTTTTGCATTACAACCTGTTATTTACATGTATTTTATTTGGCTTTCATGTAATGGACATACACAAAATAGTCCAAATTGGTGAAATGAAATTTTAAAAAAATTAAAAATTATGTAAAAAATAAAAATGGAAAAGTGGGTCGTGCAAATGTACAATCATGGCCAAAAGTTTTGAGAATGACAAATATAAATTTTTACCAAGTCTGCTGCCTCAGTGTCTTTAGATATTTTTGTCAGATGGAATACTGAAGTATAATTCCAAGAATTTAATAAGTGTCAAAGGCCTTTATTGACAATTACATGAAGTTGATGCAAAGAGTCAATATTTGCAGTGTTGGCCCTTCTTTTTCAAGACCTTTGCAATCCGCCCTGGCATGCTGTCAATTAACTTCTGGGCCACATCCTGACTGATGGCAGCCCATTCTTGCATAATCAATGCTTGGAGTTTGTCAGAATTTGTGGGTGTTTGTTTGTCCACCCGCCTCTTGAGGATTGACCACAAGTTCTCAATGGGATTAAGGTCTGGGGAGTTTCCTGGCCATGGACCCATAATATCGATGTTTTCTTCCCAGAGCCACTTAGTTATCACTTTTGCCTTATGGCAAGGTGCTCCATCATGCTGGAAAAGGCATTGTTCGCCACCAAACTGTTCCTGGATGGTTGGGAGAAGTTGCTCTCGGAGGATGTGTTGGTACCGTTCTTTATTCATGGCTGTGTTCTTAGGCAAAATTGTGAGTGAGCCCACTCCCTTGGCTGAGAAGCAACCCCACCCATGAATGGTCTCAGGATGCTTTACTGTTGGCATGACACAGGACTGATGATAGCACTCACCTTGTTTTCTCTTGACAAGCTTTTTTCCGGATGCCCCAAACAATCGGAAAGGGGATTCATCAGTGAAAATGACTTTACCCCAGTCCTCAGCAGTCCAATCCCTGTACCTTTTGCAGAATATCAGTCTGTCCCTGATGTTTTTCCTGGAGAGAAGTGGCTTCTTTGCTGCCCTTCTTGACACCAGGCCATCCTCAAAAAGTCATCACCTCATTGTGCGTGCAGATACACTCACACCTGCCTGCTGCCATTCCTGAGCAAGCTCTGTACTGGTGGTTCCCCGATCCCGCAGCTGAATCAACTTTAGGAGACGGTCCTGGCGCTTACTGGACTTTCTTGGGCACCCTGAAGCCTTCTTCACAACAATTGAACCGCTCTCCTTGAAGTTCTTTATGATCCGATAAATTGTTGATTTAGGTGCAATCTTACTGGCAGCAATATCATTGCCTGTGAAGCCCTTTTTGTGCAAAGCAGGTAACCATGGTTGACAGAGGAAGAACAATGATTCCAAGCACCAACCTCCTTTTGAAGCTTTCAGTCTGTTATTCAAACTCAATCAGCATGACAGTGATCTCTTGCCTTGTCCTCGTCAACACTCACACCTGTGTTAACGAGAGAATCACTGACATGATGTCAGCTGGTCCTTTTTGGCAGGTCTGAAATGCAGTGGAAATGTTTTGGGGGGATTCAGTTCATTTAAATGGCAAAGAGCTTTGCAATTAATTGCAATTCATCTGATCACTCTTCATAACATTCTGGAGTATATGCAAATTGCCATCATACAAACTGAAGCAGCAGTCATGTGAAAATTAATATTTGTGTCATTCTCAAAACTTTTGGCCATGACTGTAGATGAAGGGGAGGAGACAGGCTAAATAAGGATTTTTAAGGCTTGAGACAATTGAGATATGGATTGTGTATGTGTTGCATTGAGGGTGAATGGAAAATACAAAAGATTTGAGTGCCTTTGAACAGGGTATGGTACTAGGTGCCAGGTGCACCGGTATGAGTGTGTCAAGAACTGCAAAGCTGCTGAGTTTTTCACACTCAGCAGTTTCCCGTGTGTATCAAGAGTGGGCCACCACCCAAAGGACATCCAGCCAACTTGACACAACTGTGGGAAGTATTGGGAAGTATTGGAGTCAACATGGGCCAGCACGCCTGTAGAATGCTTTTGTCGAAAGCGTTCCACAGGGATGCTGGCCTATGCCCCAATGAATTGAGGCTGTTCTGAGGGCAAAAGAGGAAGGTGTTCCTAATGTTTTGTACACTCGGTGTATATCCATTTATACATGGGCACAACTCCAGTTCAGTTGTGTTAATGAATAAAATATATTTAATCTGAAAGAGGTTTTGTGAATATTTATGGCAAATATGGATTTTTGTGTGTAGACATACATACTTGTACACACACACATAGACAGATAGATGTTAAGTGTTCTGCCTGTTTTCTTTGTAGATTAGATTTACCTGACACCTCATCTCTGACTGGATGTCAATGAGCATGTGACTTGAAAACCCCTTATTCATGACAGGATTTCCATCAAACCATGAAACAAAAGCAAAGCATTTAATTTACCTACATTTTAAATTGACATTTTAGTCATTTAGCAGACGCTCTAATCCAGAACTCCCTTCCCTCTTTGGGGGAAAATACATATCGTGTATATATATACACTGCTCAAAAAAATAAAGGGAACACTAAAATAACACATCCTAGATCTGAATGAATTAAATATTCTTATTAAATACTTTTTTCTTTACATACAGTGCCTTGCGAAAGTATTCGGCCCCCTTGAACTTTGCGACCTTTTGCCACATTTCAGGCTTCAAACATAAAGATATAAAACTGTATTTTTTTGTGAAGAATCAACAACAAGTGGGACACAATCATGAAGTGGAACGACATTTATTGGATATTTCAAACCTTTTTAACAAATCAAAAACTGAAAAATTGGGCGTGCAAAATTATTCAGCCCCTTTACTTTCAGTGCAGCAAAGCAAAAGCAAAGTGAGGATCTCTGAATGATCCAATGTTGACCTAAATGACTAATGATGATAAATACAATCCACCTGTGTGTAATCAAGTCTCCGTATAAATGCACCTGCACTGTGATAGTCTCAGAGGTCCGTTAAAAGCGCAGAGAGCATCATGAAGAACAAGGAACACACCAGGCAGGTCCGAGATACTGTTGTGAAGAAGTTTAAAGCCGGATTTGGATACAAAAATATTTCCCAAGCTTTAAACATCCCAAGGAGCACTGTGCAAGCGATAATATTGAAATGGAAGGAGTATCAGACCACTGCAAATCTACCAAGACCTGGCCGTCCCTCTAAACTTTCAGCTCATACAAGGAGAAGACTGATCAGAGATGCAGCCAAGAGGCCCATGATCACTCTGGATGAACTGCAGAGATCTACAGCTGAGGTGGGAGACTCTGTCCATAGGACAACAATCAGTCGTATATTGCACAAATCTGGCCTTTATGGAAGAGTGGCAAGAAGAAAGCCATTTCTTAAAGATATCCATAAAAAGTGTCATTTAAAGTTTGCCACAAGCCACCTGGGAGACACACAAAACATGTGGAAGAAGGTGCTCTGGTCAGATGAAACCAAAATTGAACTTTTTGGCAACAATGCAAAACGTTATGTTTGGCGTAAAAGCAACACAGCTCATCACCCTGAACATATCATCCCCACTGTCAAACATGGTGGTGGCAGCATCATGGTTTGGGCCTGCTTTTCTTCAGCAGGGACAGGGAAGATGGTTAAAATTGATGGGAAGATGGATGGAGCCAAATACAGGACCATTCTGGAAGAAAACCTGATGGAGTCTGCAAAAGACCTGAGACTGGGACGGAGATTTGTCTTCCAACAAGACAATGATCCAAAACATAAAGCAAAATCTACAATGGAATGGTTCAAAAATAAACATATCCAGGTGTTAGAATGGCCAAGTCAAAGTCCAGACCTGAATCCAATCGAGAATATGTGGAAAGAACTGAAAACTGCTGTTCACAAATGCTCTCCATCCAACCTCACTGAGCTCGAGCTGTTTTGCAAGGAGGAATGGGAAAGAATTTCAGTCTCTCGATGTGCAAAACTGATAGAGACATACCCCAAGCGACTTACAGCTGTAATCGCAGCAAAAGGTGGCGCTACAAAGTATTAACTTAAGGGGGCTGAATAATTTTGCACGCCCAATTTTTCAGTTTTTAATTTGTAAAAAAAGTTTGAAATATCCAATAAATGTTGTTCCACTTCATGATTGTGTCCCACTTGTTGTTGATTCTTCACAAAAAAATACAGTTTTATATCTTTATGTTTGAAGCCTGAAATGTGGCAAAAGGTCGCAAAGTTCAAGGGGGCCGAATACTTTCGCAAGGCACTGTAGTTGAATGTGCTGACAACAAAATCACACAATAATTATCAATAGAAATCAAATGTATCAACCCATGGAGGTCTGGATTTGGAGTCACACTCAAAATTAAAGTGGAAAACCACACTACAGGCTGATCCAACTTTGATGTAATGTCCTTAAAACAAGTCAAAATGAGGCTCAGTAGTGTGTGTGGCCTCCACGTGCCTGTATGACCTCCCTACAACACCTGGGCATGCTCCTGGTGAGGTGGCGGATGGTCTCCTGAGGGATCTCCTCAATCTGTGGTGCAATGTGGCGTTGGTGGATGAAGCGAGACATGATGTCCCAGATGTGCTCAATTGGATTCAGGTCTGGGGAACGGGCGGGCCAGTCCATAGCATCAATGCCTTTCTCTTGCAGGAACTGCTGACACACTCCAGCCACATGAGGTCTAGCATTGTCTTGCATTAGGAGGAACCCAGGGCCAACCGCACCAGCATATGGCCTCACAAGGGGTCTGAGGATCTCATCTCGGTACCTAATGGCAGTCAGGCTACCTCTGGCGAGCACATGGAGCTGTGCGGCCCCCCAAAGAAATGCCACCCCACACCATGACTGACCCACTGCCAAACCGGTCATGCTGGAGGATGTTGCAGGCAGCAGAATGTTCTCCACGGCATCTCCAGACTGTCACGTCTGTCACATGTGCTCAGTGTGAACCTGCTTTCATCTGTGAAGAGCACAGGGCGCCAGTGGCGAATTTGCCAATCTTGGTGTTCTCTGGCAAATGAAAAACGTCCTGCACGGTGTTGGGCTGTAAGCACAACCCCCACCTGTGGACGTCGGGCCCTCATACCACCCTCATGGAGTCTGTTTCTGACCGTTTGAGCAGACACATGCACATTTGTGGCATGCTGGAGGTCATTTTGCAGGGCTCTGGCAGTGCTCCTCCTTGCACAAAGGCGGAGGTAGCGGTCCTGCTGCTGGGTTGTTGCCCTCCTACGGCCTCCTCCACGTCTCCTGATGTACAGGCCTGTTTCCTGGTAGCGCCTCCATGCTCTGGACACCACGCTGACAGACACAGCAAACCTTCTTGCCACAGCTCGCATTGATGTGCCATCCTGGATGAGCTGCACCACCTGAGCCACTTGTGTGGGTTGTAGACTCCGTCTCATGCTACCACTAGAGTGAAAGCACCGCCAGCATTCAAAAGTGACCAAAACATCAGCCAGGAAGCATAGGAACTGAGAAGTGGTCTGTGGTCCCCACCTTCCTTTATTGGGGGTGTCTTGCTAATTGCCTATAATTTCCACCTGTTGCCTATTCCATTTGCACAACAGCATGTGAAATGTATTGTCAATCAGTGTTGCTTCCTAAGTGGACAGTTTGATTTCACAGAAGTGTGATTGACTTGGAGTTACATTGTGTTGTTTAAGTGTTCCCTTTATTTTTTTGAGCAATGTGTGTATATATATATATATATATATATATATATATATATATATATATATATATATATATATATATATATACACACACACACACACACACACACACACACACACACACACACACACACACGATATGTAATGTTGTATTTAATCAGTTGGTCAGTAGTTGTGTTCCTGATTAGGGAGGATACAGAAGCTTAGAGTCCCAGACTGAGAGTGATTGGTCAGTATGGTAGCAAAGTATTCCTTTTGATATGGAGGCTTTGGACTGAACTATAACCTCTCGGCTAGCAGCCTACATATATAATGGTTCCATTAGGAGAAAACAACCCAGAGGATCTTATGTAAGTGTTCTGTTTGGCAGTAGTCCTGCTGTAGTCATCACTATGCACAATTATTCATCCCAGGTGTTGTCTCCCTGAGTGTCTGTCCTACTGATGTGGTTTCATGTTTGATTTTATGTATCTTATACTGTATGTCTTAATACCACGTGACCTTCTCATTAACCAACGACAACCACATTCCTTAGCAGGGAGAGAGGGACGTAGATGCCACTGTTACCTAACCCTAGCCAACAGCACTCCGACCTGGGCATGGAGAGCCTCCCCCGCTGTCTCTGTCTCTGCCTCTCCCACCCTCTTTCTTCTTGGGTGTATTATTGACCAAACGTTTTATTGACCATGCACTTTTTGGAGATGGGACCATATGAAATGTTGATTAGACGTGAGGAGGACATTCTCTGGTAAATAAAGGGCCTTTTGTACTCTTTCTCCTGGCTTTTACCATGGTAGTCTAGTCCAATGTACAGGACACTGAGTTATTTAGGGCATGGGTTCTCAGACTTTTTGGGGCCATGATAGCAAATTCCACCTCATAATCAGAACACAACATTTTCTTCCCCAGGTACTTTTTTGAAATGGGGCAACATTAAATGAAATGTTGATTAGACGTGAGGAGAACATTCACTGGTAAATGTTTTGCTTTGTGTATGTGTTTCTCTCTCTCTGTGTAGGGTGTGGAAGTATTGAAGAGCTCACCATGGAGAGGGCCCATACTGCTGTGGAGGGGGTGTTTGACACCCTCAGAGAGTTGAGCCACGCCCGAGACCACCTCAAGCAGCTCAACTCCGTCTACACAGCCAGCGATGGAGTACACCAGGTCAGTCGTTCACTAACACACCTCAACAACGTCATTGGTACCAGGGATCCCAGTCCCTCTCCAACACACCTCCACAGCATCCTCCAGAACACGTGACTATTTCCTAGTATCGAGTTTCTGTCTACGTTACTGTCCACGCCTATCTCCCTGTGACTATTCATCTGTTCAACTATAGATAAATGTTCTGCTCATACGTACATATTGTATCTCCATAGATCTCAGGCAGTTATTCTCCACTTTCTCCTCCCCTCTTTCATAGACACCCTAGTGGCAATGACATTGACGTCAGACTTTGTCTTCTGCTCTTCCTTCCTCTCATCCCAGTCTTGCGTCAGAGCCACAGCCTTCTGAATGAATCTCTCACATCATTGTGTGCCAGCGTGGCACATTTTTCCTATGTAGCACACACAGTCTTCCTCCTCTTTAGAGTGAGTTAGTGTGTGTTTGGAGGGCAGGCAGGCACTTGTGAATGGCTTGGCTTTATCATCTGGTTTCAGGAGGAAAAGCAACAATGACTAAACAAGACAAAAGAATAGCCAGATCGTTCCACTTCCACTGTCCTGAGCCTCTACTGTGATCTGAGAGCTGATGAGGAAGGCATTGTGTTGACAGGGAACTGAATGATTAGATGTAGTGAATGGGTTCAATTCAAGGGGCTTTATTGACATGGGAAACATATGTTAACATTGCCAAAGCAAGTAAAGTAGATAATATAAAGAAAGTGAAATAAATAATAAAAATGAACAGTAAACATTACACTCACAGAAGTTCCAAAAGAATAAAGACATTACAAATGTCATATTATGTCTATATACAGTGTTGTAACGATGTGCAAATAGTTAAAGTACAAAAGGGAAAATAAATCAACCTAATTATGGGTTGTATTTACAGTGGTGTTTGTTCTTCACTGGTTGCGCTTTTCTTGTGGCAACAGGTCACAAATCTTGCTGCTGTGATGGCACACTGTGGTATTTCACCCAGTAGATATGGGAGTTGATCAAAATCGTGTTTGTTTTCTAATTCTTTGTGGATCTGTGTAATATGAGGGAAATATGTGTCTCTAATATGGTCATACATTGGGCAGGAGGTTAGGAAGTGCAGCTCAGTATCCACCTCATTTTGTGGGCAGTGTTCTCTTGAGAGCCACGTCTGCCTACTGCAGCCTTTCTCAATAGCAAGGCTATGCTCACTGAGTCTGTACATAGTCAAAGCATTCCTTAAGTTTGGGTCAGTCACAGTGGTCAGGTATTCTGCCACTGGGTACTCTCTTTTTAGGGCCAAATAGCATTCTAGTTTGTTTGTTAATTACTAATTACACATTGAAAATAATGATGATCTCTTTGTTTTCTCATGATTTGGTTGGGTCTAATTGTGTTGCTGTCCTGGGGCTCTGTGGGGTCTGTTTGTGTTTGTGAACAGAGCCCCAGGACCAGCTTGCTTAGAGGACTCTTCTCCAGGTGTATCTCTCTGTACGTGATGGCTTTGTTATGGAAGGTTTGGGAATCGCTTCCTTTAGATGGTTGTAGAATTTAACAGCTCTTTTCTAGATTCTGATAATTAGCGGGTATCGGCCTAATTCTGCTCTGCATGCATTATTTGGTGTTTTACGATGTACACTAAGGATATTTTTGCAGAATTCTGCATGTAGATTCTCAATTTGGTCTTTGTTCCTAATTTGTGAATTCTTGATTGGTGAGCGGACCCCAGACCTCACAACCATGAAGGGCAATGGGTTCTATTACTAATTCAAGTATTTTTAGCCAGATCCTAATTGGTATGTTGAATTTTATGTTCCTCTTGATGGCATAGAATGCCCTTCTTGCCTTGTCTCTCAAATCGTTCACAGCTTTTTGGAAGTTACCTTTGGCGCTGATGTTTAGTCCAAAGTATGTATAGTTTTTTGTGTGCTCTAGGGCTACGGTGTATAGATAGAATTTGTATTTGTGGTCCTGGCGACTGGACCTTTTTTGGAGCACCATTATTTTGGCCTTACTGAGATTTACTGTCAGGGCCCAGGTCTGACAAGGCCCAGGTCTGTCTGTTGTGCACTTGAGTGAGGACCCAAAAGCGGTTTAGTAAAAACAGAGTCCTTTAATGTAAAAACACAGGGAAGACATAAATCCTCTTCAGATGTAGAAAATGGCAAAAATAGACAACCCTCAGAGAGGGCGACAAATGAAATAGAAAGTCCTTCTGATATTTACAAAAGAGTCCCCTTCTTAGCAGCAGAGGAGAATAGCTGGGTTGCGGCGACAGACTGCTGGTCTCTCTGGGTAGGCGCGGGTCGTAGCGGACAGAGGTACCTGATCACACGTAGCATCAGAAGAACAGGCAGATTCCGACAGGATGGGACAATGGTGAAGCAAACGAGACGATAGTTTGGTTCTGGCATGAGAAACTCAAACGAGAATCTGACAAAGAAAGAAGCAGGAACAGCTGGGGGAAGGAGAGGAAGAGAAGGTAACCTAATACGACCAGAACAAGACATAATATGACAAGACATGACACTGTCAGGGCCCAGGTCTGGCAGAATCTGTGCAGAAGATCTAGGTGCTGCTGTAGGCCCTCCTTGCTTAGTGATAGAAGCACCAGATCATCAGCAAACAGTAGACATTTGACTTCAGATTCTAGTAGGGTGAGGCCGGGTGCTGCAGACTGTTCTCGTGCCCTCGCCAATTCGTTGATATATATGTTGAAGAGGGTGGGGCTTAAGCTGCACCCCTGTCTCACCCCACAGCCCTGTGGGAAGAAATGTGTGTTTTTTGCAGATTTTAACCGCACACTTGTCGTAGGTTTTTCCCCCAACACCACTTTCCATCAATTTGTATAGCAGACCCTCATGCCAAATTGAGTCGAAGGCTTTTAGGAAATCAACAAAGCATGAGAAGAATTTGCCTTTGTTTTGGTTTGTTTGTTTGTCAATTAGGGGCACACCCTTATCTGATCTGTTGTACGATCATTTGGTAAAAAGCCAATTTGACATTTGCTCAGTACATTGTTTTCACTGAGGAAATGTACGAGTCTGCTGTTAATGTTAAGGCAGGGTTGCTGTTGAAGCATATCACACAGTAGTTATTGGGGTCAAATGTGTCTCCTCTTTTGTGGATTGTGGTGATCAGTCCTTGGTTCCAAATATTGGGGAAGATTCCAGAGCTGAGGTGGATGTTTAAAAAAAATGTAGTATGGCCAATTGCAATTTGTTGTCTGTATATTGTTTCATTTCATTGAGGATTGGGGGGATTTATTTTGTCCGATAGTTCATTCAAGGTAATTGGAGAATCCAGATTTTGTATTTGATCATGTATATGTTTTTGCTCTTTATTCTTTGTTATAGAGCCAAAAAGATTGGAGAAGTGGTTTACCCATACATCTCCATTTTGGATAGATAATTCTTCGTGTTGTTGTTTGTTTAGTGTTTTCCAATTTTCCCAGAAGTGGTTAGAGTCTATGGATTCTTCAATTGCATTGAGCTGATTTCTGACATGCTGTTCCTTCTTTTTCCGTAGTGTATTTCTGTATTGTTTTAGTGATTCACCATAGTGAAGGCGTAGACTCAGGTTTTCCGGGTCTCTATGTTTTTGGTTGGACAGGTTTCTCAATTTCTTTCTTAGATTTTTGCATTCTTCATCAAACGATTTGTCATTATTGTTAATTTTCTTCGGTTTTCTATTTGAGATTTTTAGATTTGATAGGGAAGCTGAGAGGTCAAATATACTGTTAAGATTTTCTACTGCCAAGTTTACACCTTCACTATTACAGTGGAACGTTTTACCCAGGAAATTGTCTAAAATGGATTGAATTTGTTGTTGCCTAATTGTTTTTTGGTAGGTTTCCAAACTACATTCCTTCCATCTATAGCATTTCTTAATGTTACTCAGTTCCTTTGGCTTTGATGCCTCATGATTGAGTATTGCTCTGTTTAAGTAGACTGTGATTTTGCTGTGGTCTGATAGGGGTGTCAGTGGGCTGACTGTGAATGCTCTGAGGGACTCTGGGTTGAGGTCAGTGATAAAGTAGTCTACAGTACTACTGCCAAGAGATGAGCTATAGGTGTACCTACCATAGGAGTCCCCTCGAAGCCTACCGTTGACTATGTACATACCCAGCGTGCGATCGATCTATCGATCTATCGATCTATCTATCTATCTATCTATCTATCTATCTATCTATCTATCTATCTATCTATCTATCTATCTATCTATCTATCTATCTATCTATCTATCTATCTATCTATCTATCTATCTATCTATCTATCTATCTATCTATCTATCTATAACACTATCCTTAACTGTCAGAGTTATTGTCTAGATTGGATGATGTGACATAATGATCACTCTCTTCTGAAAGGAAAACCATTAGCCCAAGTAATTTTTTCTCACACATGTTGTTATGACCTGGGCCCAGTATTCAAAACGTGGATTTCGCCTCTATGCATTTAATCGGATAGGATTAAATGCATCGAGCAGCGTTTCTTAAAGTAGTGACCTGTTAATGGTGGGTCGCGACGTAAATGTATAATTATTACTGGAATTGATTTGGCCAAGTGCAACTGCGCTCTCTGTTCAGTGCGCTCTCTGTTCAGTGCCCTCTCTGTTCAGTGCCCTTCAGTGCGCTCTCTGTTCAGTGCACCCTCTCTGTTCAGTGCGCCCTCTCTGTTCAGTGCCCTCTCTGTTCAGTGCCCTCTCTGTTCAGTGCCCTCTCTGTTCAGTGCGCTCTCTGTTCAGTGCCCTCTCTGTTCAGTGCCCTTCAGTGCGCTCTCTGTTCAGTGTGCGCTCTCTGTTCAGTGCGCCCTCTCTGTTCAGTGCGCCCTCTCTGTTCAGTGCCCTCTCTGTTCAGTGCCCTCTCTGTTCAGTGCCCTCTCTGTTCAGTGCCCTCTCTGTTCAGTGCCCTCTCTGTTCAGTGCCCTTCAGTGCGCCCTCTCTGTTCAGTGCGCCCTCTCTGTTCAGTGCGCCCTCTCTGTTCAGTGCGCCCTCTCTGTTCAGTGCGCCCTCTCTGTTCAGTGCGCCCTCTCTGTTCAGTGCCCTCTCTGTTCAGTGCTCTTCAGTGCGCTCTCTGTTCAGTGCGCCCTCTCTGTTCAGTGCGCCCTCTCTGTTCAGTGCGCCCTCTCTGTTCAGTGCGCCCTCTCTGTTCAGTGCGCCCTCTCTGTTCAGTGCCCTCTCTGTTCAGTGCGCTCTCTGTTCAGTGCCCTCTCTGTTCAATGCGCTCTCTGTTCAGTGCGCTCTCTGCTTAGCAGCAGTCTTTGCCCAGTTTGGCAGCTGCGCGAGTGGGAGAGGGAGATGCCCGTGTGCTTCGCGGTTTACCAGATCTTTTTTTCTGCAGTCTTCCAAGAAGATTACTCTGTGACCCACACGCTGCAACGCTGTCGTTCAAGCCACTGACTTGTTATTCCCACTCTCCTTCGCTCACCGCTGTCATGAAATGGACTCATGGTAATCACCAGTTCTTGACTGAGCTCAATCATCATGAAATGGACTCACGGTAATCACCAGTTCTGACTGAGCTCAATCATCATGAAATGGACTCATGGTAATCACCAGTTCTTGACTGAGCTCAATCATCATGAAATGGACTCATGGTAATCACCAGTTCTGACTGAGCTCAATCATCATGAAATGGACTCATGGTAATCACCAGTTCTGACTGAGCTCAATCATCATGAAATGGACTCACGGTAATCACCAGTTCTGACTGAGCTCAATCCTCATGAAATGGACTCACGGTAATCACCAGTTCTTGACTGAGCTCAATCCTCATGAAATGGACTCACGGTAATCACCAGTTCTGACTGAGCTCAATCCTCATGAAATGGACTCACGGTAATCACCAGTTCTGACTGAGCTCAGTCGTCATGAAACGCAAATACAGTGATGACTTTCTGTCTCTTTCATACAAACTTTGATAAATAACGAGGAGCGTCCACAATGTGTTTTGTGTGGGGAAGTGCTTAGTAATGAGTCTCTCAAAACAAAACAAATGAAAACGACACGTCCTGACCTAACATCCAGGCACAACATGACGGTAAACCCAGGGAGTTCTTTCAGAACAGGGCAGAATGCTTCAGGAAACAGGGCTTCAGGAAACAGGGATCAGGGAACAGTGCTTCAGGGAACAGTGCTTCAGGAAACAGTGCTTCAGGAAACAGTGCTTCAGGAAACAGTGCTTCAGGAAACAGTGCTTCAGGAAACAGTGCTTCAGGAAACAGTGCTTCAGGAAACAGTGCTTCAGGAAACAGTGCTTCAGGAAACAGTGCTTCAGGAAACAGTGCTTCAGGAAACAGTGCTTCGACGGTGGAAAAGTAAATCAGCTAGCAAGGCATTGTTGTCATTGTATAACAGGTGATGATGAGCAGAAATAAGGGAGTACTAACTCTCATAGTAGTAGATGTGAGTTTCTCTTTCAACAATCCCCTGGCCTTGTCACGTTACACAGCTAATAGCTAACGTAAGCCAAAGCAAGCTAGCTAGCTACTGATAGTAGTGCAACCCTAAGAAACAGTACAGATGAAGATGAAAATTCAGGCCTACTTTACATTTTACTATAGAAATTATTTTTGAACTATTGCTGTTACAATGATTCATTTTTATTCTGAACTGGAATAAACTGATTGAAGCAAGATGCTTTTTGAGACAAACACACACAGTTCTGGGTTGTTCATCTACAGCAGGAAGCGGTCTCCTGCCTGACTGAGAAAGCAGTAGATGTTCTGATCCAGTTTGGCACCACATATCTATGCGAGTCAGGGTTGTCAAGTACAGAAACCGTGTCAATGCTGAGCATGACCAGTGTTGCACTGTGAAAAACTGAGCCCAGAATAGACATGCTTGTTGAAAACTTCAACCAGCCACACACCTCTCATTAGGACTGTGTGTGTGTGTTCTGGTCTACATCTGTGTCATGTTTATTCCAGTTCAACATTTTTAGAAATATGTATTTTAACAGCAACAGTTCCAACCTAAACTGTCTATCAACAATAATGTATATAGTAAGTAGGCCTGCATGTTTTGATCTGTACTGTTACTTAGGGTTGCACAACCAAAAAGTGTGTGTGTTCTGTTATACATCTGTGTGATGTAATCAATCCATTTATTCCAGTTCAGAATGAAATGATGTATTGTATTTTAACAGCACCAGTTCCAACCTAGACAGGTGTGTAGGAGTGTTTTTAATGGGGAAAAATAAACATGAAAATATATTTATGGGTATTTCATTTTTATTTGTTTTTGCCTATATTGCATTTTTTTTAGGCATAAGTGCATTGAAATGTACCGATTATTTACGTATAGTTGCATATTTTCCTAACCTTGGGTCCCAGGAAAACACAGAATTTCTCATTTGGGTCTCAGGCTGAAAAAGTTTAAGAACCACTGGCATAGAGAAATAGAATGAATAGAACGGGAGTCACCATTAAAGTAAATAATTTGTCTGTTCTATTCATTCTATTTCTATGCATTTAATCCTATTCAATAGTCGAAATCCAGATAGATAACGTTTGAGAAATGGAAACGGGGCCCTGTAGATGTTAGCATATCTCTCTGAATGTCTCCTACTTTCACTCTTATTTTCCCCTCACCTTACAATAAGCTGCTTAAGATATCTGATAATTGCATGTATTTATAGACTATTTAATGATGTAGGTTTAATGATATATATTTCATGACATGTTCCATGACATATATTGCAATCCAATCTACCTTCAATACATTTCCTCTGACTGTACCTTGCCACAGCTCACAATGAGTTGGATATACAGTATTATCATGTTTATTTCAGGGTTGTAAAAATTACAACCCCATCTAGTATCTGCATTCTAGTTCTCTATGTCTGCCTGGCCCCAAACAGTGGCAAAGCCTCTGCATAATAGCTGTGCCTTTAGATTTTAGCGTGTGTGTATGCGTACACATTTTAGTATACTTGTGAGTATCAAAAGTCCTCACACAAATAGTAAACCAACAAAAATTAGAATTAGGGGTTAGTGTTTAGGTTTAGGATTTACGATTAGGGTTAGGGCTTTAAGATTTTAAATGGGAATCAATTCCTGGTCGCCAAAAAGTCTTCACAAGTATAGTAAGACAGCTAAGTGCTATGTGTTAGTACTCTCTCTGTTCATAATGAAGTACAATTAATGAGTACAATTAAATGGATCAGAGCTTTGTATCTGTGAGTTACTGGCTTTTCTTGACAGAAACTCAAAAAATAAAAACATCACCACGTCTCTCCCCACTGAGTCACTCTTCTAGTCAATTTCATGTCTTCAGGTCAAGATGTCTTTGTTTATGACAACCTCCTCTCCCTCTAATCTTAGAATATTCCTCACGGTCAGACAGGGAGAGGGGGGTGGCATTTTTCTTTCAGACACTTAAGAACCCAATGTTCTTTTTCCCAGAGTGTAACAGCACTATGTCAAATGTAATCACTGCGAGTAAGTAATTACAAATCTTACAATCGGTGTCTCTGGCTCACTTTGTTCCTGTCTGTCAGTATCTCTGGCTCCCTTTGTTCCTGTCTGTCAGTATTTCTGGCTCTCTTTGTTCCTGTCTGTCAGTATCTCTGGCTCACTTTGTTCCTGTCTGTCAGTATCTCTGGCTCACTTTGTTCCTGTCTGTCAGTATCTCTGGCTCACTTTGTTCCTGTCTGTCAGTATCTCTGGCTCACTTTGTTCCTGTCTGTCAGTATCTCTGGCTCACTTTGTTCCTGTCTGTCAGTATCTCTGGCTCACTTTGTTCCTGTCTGTCAGTATCTCTGGCTCTCTTTGTTCCTGTCTGTCAGTATCTCTGGCTCACTTTGTTCCTGTCTGTCAGTATCTCTGGCTCACTTTGTTCCTGTCTGTCAGTATCTCTGGCTCACTTTGTTCCTGTCTGTCAGTATCTCTGGCTCTCTTTGTTCCTGTTTGTCAGTATCTCTGGCTCACTTTGTTCCTGTCTGTCAGTATCTCTGGCTCACTTTGTTCCTGTCTGTCAGTATCTCTGGCTCTCTTTGTTCCTGTTTGTCAGTATCTCTGGCTCTCTTTGTTCCTGTCTGTCAGTATCTCTGGCTCTCTTTGTTCCTGTCTGTCAGTATCTCTGGCTCTCTTTGTTCCTGTCTGTCAGTATCTCTGGCTCTCTTTGTTCCTGTCTGTCAGTATCTCTGGCTCTCTTTGTTCCTGTCTGTCAGTATCTCTGGCTCTCTTTGTTCCTGTCTGTCAGTATCTCTGGCTCTCTTTGTTCCTGTCTGTCAGTATCTCTGGCTCTCTTTGTTCCTGTCTGTCAGTATCTCTGGCTCACTTTGTTCCTGTCTGTCAGTATCTCTGGCTCTCTTTGTTCCTGTTTGTCAGTATCTCTGGCTCTCTTTGTTCCTGTCTGTCAGTCTCTCTGGCTTTGTCTCTGCCTTCCTTCCTTTCTTTCTGTCTGTCCCTGTGCCTCTCTCTCTCACTCTCTCTCTGTCCATGTCTCTCTGCCTGCCCCTGTCTCTGCCTCTCTCAATTGGGAAACATATGTTTACATTGCCAAAGCAAGTGAAGTAGATAATCTCTCTCTGCTTGGCCATCTCTCTGCCTGCCTCTGTCTTTCTCTCTCTCTCTCTCTGTCTCTCTGCCCCTGTCTCTCTCTCTGCCTCCCCTGTCTCTCTGCCCTTCTTTCTTTCTCTCTCTCTCTCTGTCTGCCCCTGTCTCTCTCTCTGTCTGTCTGTCTGTCTGTGTCTCTCTCTGTCTGCCCCTGTCTCTCTCTCTGTCTGTGTCTCTCTCTCTCTCTCTCTCTCTCTCTGTGTCTCCCCTGTCTCTCTGCCCTTCTCTCTCTCTCTCTCTCTCTGTCTGCCCCTGTCTCTCTGCCCTTCTCTCTCGCTCTCTTTCTCTCTCTCTCTGTCTGCCCCTGTCTCTCTGCCCTTCTCTCTCTCTGTGTGTGTCTGCCCCTGTCTCTCTCTGACATAAGAACACACCGAAGAAGTGCAAGACATTAGCCAGGTATGGTGTGTTTCATAGCATACACACAATGCTCAGTAACATATGCAGTGCACACATGTATATACCTGCATTATCCATTGGAACCTTTCATGCCTGTTAATCAATTATTTCTACCCAGAAATAGTCAGACACTTCACATGCTCAAGAAAAGGGCATGACTGGAATGGCTTGAAGAGGAAACATCCGTGAACTCAGTACTGCTATCCTGTCCATCTCAAGGTAGAGGAGTGAGTTAAGAGGGAAAATACTTGGACACCACAACAGTAGGAGACAATTCCAAGATCTATCAATTGAGTTTACCTGCACGCACACACACACACACACACGCGCCATACTGAGAAGCCTAAAAAGGATATTTGTTTTGGTTGGAAGGTTGCCGTGGCATTGTTAGTCTTACATAAAGTAATACTTTTCTTCCATTGCCATAGTAACCACTCTCTGAGGAGTCTGACGAGACTCTTGTCCTTCTGGGGGCTAAACGGAAGAAGGTCCACCTATTCAGTAGAAAGCACTCAGCAAACTAAGTGAGACTTAATCGCTCTCAACACCCAATACAAAGTTCTATCCATACATAGACTTGCGGACGGTGTTGGTTTAATTCTTTCAGGGTTTAGAGCTCATCCTAGACCAGCTTTTGGAACTTGAAGCCAGCTAGAGACTTGTTATATCAACTGATAATCCAGGTCATTCAAAATCAAATCAAATTTATTTGTCACATACACATGGTTAGCAGATGTTAATGCGAGGGTAGCGAAATGCTTGTGCTTCTAGTTCCGACAATGCAGTAATAACCAACGAGTAATCTAACCTTCCAATTCCCTTTACACAAGTGTAAAGGGATAAAGAATATGTACATAAAGATATATGAATGAGTGACGGTACAGAATGGCATAGGCAAGATGCAGTAGATGGTATCGAGTACAGTATACACATTTGAGATAGTAATGTAGGGTATGTAAACAAAGTGGCATAGTTTAAAGTGGCTAGTGATACATGTATTACATAAAGATGCAGTAGATGATAGAGTACAGTATATACATATGAGATGAGTAATGTAGGGTATGTAAACATTATATTAAGTATCATTGTTTAAAGTGGCTAGTGATATATTTTACATCAATTCCCATTATTAAAGTGGCTGGGGTTGAGTCAGTGTGTTGGCAGTAGCCACTCAATGTTAGTGGTGGCTGTTTAACAGTCTGATGGCCTTGAGATAGAAGCTGTTTTTCAGTCTCTCGGTCCCTGCTTTGTGGGCGGAGCAGTTGCCGTACCAGGCGGTGATACAGCCTGACAGGATGCTCTCGATTGTGCATCTGTAGAAGTTTGTGAGTGCTTTTGGTGACAAGCCAAATTTCTTCAGCCTCCTGAGGTTGAAGAGGCGCTGCTGCGCCTTCTTCACGACGCTGTCTGTGTGGGTGGACCAATTCAGTTTGTCCGTGATGTGTACGCCGATGAACTTAAAACTTACTACCCTCCCCACTACTGTCACATCGATGTGGATAGGGGGGTGCTCCCTCTGCTGTTTCCTGAAGTCCACAATCATCTCCTTTGTTTTGTTGACGTTGAGTGTGAGGTTATTTTCCTGACACCACACTCCGAGGGCCCTCACCTCCTCCCTGTAGGCCGTCTCGTCGTTGTTGGTAATCAAGCCTACCACTGTAGTGTCGTCCGCAAACTTGATGATTGAGTTGGCCACGCAGTCGTAAAATTTGATTTGATTTGAGTACAGGAGAGGGCTCAGAACTCACCCTTGTGGGGCCCCAGTGTTGAGGATCAGCGGGGTGGAGATGTTGTTACCTACCCTCACCACCTGGGGGCGGCCCGTCAGGAAGTCCATTACCCAGTTGCACAGGGCGGGGTCAAGACCCAGGGTCTCGAGCTTAATGACGAGTTTGGAGGGTATTATGATGTTAAATGCTGAGCTGTAGTCGATGAACAGCATTCTCACATAGGTATTCCTCTTGTCCAGATGGGTTAGGGCAGTGTGCAGTGTGGTTGAGATTGCGTCGTTTGTGCACCTATTTGGGCGGTCTCTCAAAGCACTTCATGATGACGGAAGTGAGTGCTACGGGGCGGTAGTCGTTTAGCTCAGTTACCTTAGCTTTCTTGGGAACAGGGACAATTGTGGCCCTCTTGAAGCATGTGGGAACAGCAGACTGGGTTAAGGATTGATTGAATATGTCCGTAAACACACCAGCCAGCTGGTCTGCGCATGCTCTGAGGGTGAGGCTGGGGATGCCGTGAGGGTTAACACGTTTAAATGTTTTACTCACGTCGGCTGCAGTGAAGGAGGGTCCGCAGGTTTTGGTTGCGGGCCGTGTCAGTCGCACTATATTGTCCTCAAAGCGGCAAAAAAGTTATTTAGTCTGCCTGGGAGCAAGACATCCTGGTCCGTGACGGGGCTGGTTTTCTTTTTGTAGTCCGTGATTGACTGTAGACCCTGCCACATACCTCTCGTGTCTTAGCCTTTGAATTGTGACTCTACTTTGTCTCTATACTGACGCTTAGCTTGTTTGATTGCCTTGCGGAGGGAATAGCTACACTGGTTTGCGTTTTCAGTTTCATGCGAATGCTGCCATCGATCCACGGCTTCTGGTTTGGGAATGTTTTAATCGTTGCTGTGGGTATAGCATCGCCGATGCACTTTCTAATGAACTCGCTCACCGAATCAGCGTATTCGTCAATGTTGTTGTTGGAAGCAATGCGGAACATGTCCCAGTCCACGTGATCGAAGCAGTCTTGAAGCATGGAATCAGATTGGTCGGACCAGCGTTGAACAGACCTGAGAGCGGGAGCTTCTTATTTTATTTTCTGTCTGTAGGCAGGGAGCAACAAAATGGAGTCGTGGTCAGCTTTTCCGAAAGGAGGGCGGGGGAGGGCCTTATATGCATCGCGGAAGTTAGAATAGCAATGATCCAAGGTTTTACCAGCCCTGGTTGCGCAATCGATATGCTGATACAATTTAGGGAGTCTTGTTTTCAGATTAGCCTTGTTAAAATCCCCAGCTACAATGAATGCAGGCTCAGGATATGTGGTTTCCAGTTTGCAAAGAGTCAAATTAAGTTTGTTCAGGGCCATCGATGTGTCTGCTTGGGGGGGAATATATACTGCTGTGATTATAATCGAAGAGAATTCCCTTGGTAGATAATGCGGTCGACATTTGATTGTGAGGAATTCTAAGTCAGGTGAACAGAAGGACTTGAGTTCCTGTATGTTGTTGTGATCACACCACGTCTCGTTAATCATAAGGCATACGCCCCCGCCCCTCTTCTTACCAGAAAGATGTTTGTTTCTGTCGGTGCGTGAAGAAACCAGCTGACTGCACCGATTCCGATAGCGTCTCTCCAGTGAGCCATGTTTCCCGTGAAGCAAAGAACGTTACAATCTCTGATGTCTCTCTGGAATGCTACCCTTGCTCGGATTTCATCAACCTTGTTGTCAAGAGACTGGACATTGGCGAGTGGTGTGTGATGTGCCCGTCTCCGGAGTCTGACCAGAAGACCGCTTCGTTTGCCCCTTTTACGGCGTCGTTGTTTTGGGTCGCAGGCTGGGATCCATTCCGTTGTCCTGGGTGAAAGGCAGAATGCAGGATCCGCTTCATGAAAGTCATATTCTTGGTCGTACTGATGGTGAGTTGACGCTGCTCTTATATTCAGTAGTTCTTCTCGACTGTATGTAATGAAACCTAAGATTACCTGGGGTACCAATGTAAGAAATAACACGTGAAAAACAAAATACTGCATAGTTTCCCAGGAACGCAAAGCGGGGCGGCCATCTCTGTCGGCGCCATATGTAACCTTCATTATAAACTAGGTGGTTCGAGCCCTGAATGCTGATTGGCTGACAGCCATGGTATATCAGACTGTATACCACGGGTATGACAAAACATGTATTTTTACTGATCTAATTATGTTGGTAACCAGTTTATAATAGCAATAAGACACTTTGGGGATGTGTCGTGCCTAAGAACATCCCTTAGCCGTGGTATATTGGCCATATACCACACCCCCGTACCTTATTGCTTAATTATACTGTTGTTGATAGTGTGGGTGTTTGCGTGAATCATTTGTTATCCTCCTCTTTAGTAGGTGAGTCCCAGGGGGAATGAATATCTATTAGTAACAGGGAAATTCATTCCAAATGTCATGGGAGGCCTGGGTGATAGCAGGATGACTAAAGATGAGGCTATAAAGGACTGTTTTGTCTTGTGGGTGGATGGGGAGATGAATGAATTGGTTTGTTTGTTTCATTTGAACGCATAGGCCAATGTGTTCTAACCTCTTTTTCTCTCTGTATGTGAATGCGTGTTTAGATGAGTTAGTCATGTGTTTACTCCCATGATTGTTTTGTTGTGTTTGTGTTTGTGTTTGCTCACTGAGCTGACATGTATTTGCATGGGGAAGTTGAAGTGCTGGATGATAAATATTTTTTAAATAAAATGTTGCTTTTATATAACACAGTCAGTCTCCCCACACATGCCTAATATGGCCGAGATGGCTGTCAGCATGAGGTAGAATCACTTCATTAGATGCTGATGGGGTGAATCTGGTTGACAGGTGTCAAAGGTGTGAGGATTCCATATCAGAAGGGTGTGTCTACCTGGATATTACTGTATCACACCTGAGTCAAGCAGAGGAGGATGGAACTATTTGTTCTGTGTTGATACTGGTTGCTAGGTGTCAAGAAAAATCTATCTCTTCAAGTATTGAGAGCACAGTTTTGTGTGTGTGTGTGTGTGTGTGTGTGTGTGTGTGTGTGTGTGTGTGTGTGTGTGTGTGTGTGTGTGTGTGTGTGTGTGTGTGTGTGTGTGTGTGTGTGTGTGTGTGAGCTACCCTTTCTAGAAAGAAGCTAACATCCATTGCAATGTTCCCGGAAAAAAAAAAAAACGGCACAGATCCAATTTCGGGTCTGCTGAGGGTAAACTCAAACTTTGAGAAAATTCTGTTCAACTTCTAGCGCGCGTTTACTGTGAACACTGAGGCTGTACCTACTTTTAGTTTCAGTTTTAACATTGGCAATGTAGGCTGTGGTGGCTATTTGATCATAATGTAGGCCTACCAGAGTGGCCTGCCATCAAAAACAATGGAGAAAATACATGCCATAACATTTGAACATGGAAATTGCTGTTCTATCATTCAGCCTATATGCAGCCAATGTGTGGTGTTCAGTGTAGGCCATTCCATGAGACTTTTTTTAAAAAACATGCAGGGTTTTACATTAACCTTTTTATCGACTTGTCCTTCAGACTGAAAATGTTGTGTTTGATGCAAGAAACCATTTTACAAAATAAAATGCATTATTATTCCCATACCATTATTAGAGAGAATCAGACAAATTACGCTACCCTCTGTCTATTGGCTACTTAGCTTATTCAAGCCTGTCTCAAAATACAACACTGCCACTTTAAGACAAAAAAAAGCTCTTTACCTGACTAGCTTTTTAAACATGTCTAGAAATGTACGCGTTTTCTGCTCTTATAGGAAGCAATCGCTCCCCTATTTCTAACTACAAATTATCTATAACTGGGCTAATAACTCACTAAATAGCAAAGGATATGAACAAAATGTGCACATGTGACTACATGCAGCTCTCGCTTTGATCTCAAAACAAGCATGTCTACTCATCTACTGCTCATGCTGTATACACAGTACAGTTCAAAGTAAATGGCACAGATCCATATATGGCAATGGTCTGTTTGCATTTAGGCCTACTGCAGCTCTGATTTGTTTATGCCGCACAGGTCTGTTTAGCTCGGGCAGAGTACTCTGATGCGCCTTCAACAAAATCTCTTGCATAGTTTTTGTTTTGGTAGGTTGCATTGAAAGTAGCTAATATTGCATTGATCACAATTCCCACAGTAAAGGGAAACGTTGATAGTGTTTACAGGGAAAACTTTAGAAGTGGTCACCAAATCATGTCAAAATAACTTTCTCTGTCAAAATACAAGCCGAGCTCTACCACTCAGATGTATTTTTTACATGACTTAAAAAAAACGGAAGCTTATGCAACATTAGGCTAAGTTATGAGGGGAAAAGGGACCAAATTATTATGGTGAGGCACATGGGCTACTAACAGCTTACTACACAACATACACTTAGTATTACTTTCTTAGCTACAGTATACATATCTCCCTGGCATATTACATAATTTTTGCACCAGCATACAATACCATTTTTGACTCACCTTGTTGTGCTGTGAACAGGAATGTGGAATGGCAGTCCTTCTTGTGGGCAAATTTTGTCATCAAACTCTGTCATCAAAGTCTGACTTTCTCTGGATTTGGTGCTTTCAAGAAAACTGTGAACTTGGGGGAAAAAACAATGTCGAATCATGACGTCAGTGATCTTCAGGTCGGAGCTCTAGAAAGAGGCCAGGGTTCCCGTCTTGAAATTCTGTTCAAAACATATTTTCCCGAGGTCTAAGGCACTGCATCGCAGTGCTAGATGTGTCACTACAGATCCTGGTTCGATCCCAGACTGTGTCACAGCCGGCCACGACCGGGAGACCCATGGGGTGGCGCACAATTGGCCCAGTGTTGTCCGGGTTTGGCCAGCCGGGTTGTCCTTGTCCCATCGCGCTCTAGCGACTCCTGTGGCGGGCCAGGTGCAATGAACGCTGACACGGTGGCCAGGTGTACGGTGTTTCCGTGCGGCTGACTTCCAGGTTAAGCAAGCATTGTCAAGAAGCAGTGAGGCTTGGCTGGGTCGCGTTTTGGAGGACGCACAGCTCTTGATGGAACAAGACTGTAACTACCAATTGGATATCACGAAATTGGGGAGAAAAAGGGGTCAAATATATATCAATAATAAAAAATAAAAAATACCAGTCTGAGATCGTTTTTCCCCAGAGTTCCCAGTTCCGAGTTTCCAGTTGTTTTGAACGAGGCAGAAATCATACTGTATTGACAGCATTGCTAATGTGGTCAACCTTTTCTGGCCCATAGTGTTGCATGTGAATGTTTATCCCTTTAAGCTTGGAAAAGAGACCCTTAAACCCAGACTTGGACCACACACCCACTCCACTGAATAGATAGCAGGCTAGTGGTTGTTTTGCAACGCTTGCAGTTAGTCACTGATTCCTTCCAAAACACTCATTGTTGAATTTGCGATTTCCAACTTGTTGTGCAATGTTCATGGCCAATGAGCACCGATACTTTTTATCTCTAATTTTTATTAATATGACAAGGATTGAAAAGGATTTGCTAGTAGATTGTCAACTTGATTCATGATGATGACTGCTTGTCTAGCTTGCTAGCTAAGATTTTGAAAGGATGATGTTGACATGATCAGTCCAGTCAAAGCTACAGTAGATATAACGTGATTTGACGTCATTTTATCTGTGGCCAATGACCTTGAGCCTTCTTGGATGGGAACTTCTAATGTAACTCTATGGCAGCACCCAAGGGGCTTGAATTCTTTTAGCTCTCCCTGTAGAGTTTGCAGTGACGTAGTGTGAGTAACAGAACACTGAACCAATCAAAGCGCAACTAGAGAACATTACCAACCCCTACGCTCCATATTTTCCGCTGGAGGCCGCACCACCACAGAAAGCACTGAGCTAGGCTGAAACACCTGCATTTTGGAGCTGCCTTATGCGGCTTTATTAACACAGTGTGTTTGCAAACTGATATGTGACATGTATTAATGCCAAAATAACCTGCAAAACAGGCAACAACAAAATATATATAAATATACAGTACCAGTCAAACGTTTGGACACACCTACTCATTCAAGGGTTTTTCTTCATTTTTACTTGTTTCTACATTGTAGAATAATAGTGAAGACATCAAAACTGTGAAATAACACACAAAAAGTATTAAACAAATCTAAATATATTTTATATTTGAGATTCTTCAAAGTAGCCACCCTTTGCCTAGATGACAACTTTGCACACTCATTGCATTCTCTCAACAGAGGATACGTTTATTAGAGTTACCAGCCTCAGAAATTGCAGCCCAAATAAATACTTCACAGAGTTCAAGTAACAGACAGGTGGGGCTCAAAACAGGTCTGTCTCACCTGCCCTGAATGATGGGTCACCACTGCAAACTGTAGCAATGAGGTTTGTGCAGTACATTATAGGCCCAATACATTATCGCTGCATTTTGGCTTTGCTTGAATTGCCATGCCAATGCATTGTTGTTCAGGCCATTTTTTTATAATTATATTAAAACATTTGATGTAGTGTATATTTGATCACACCGTTGTTGTATTACTTGTGAGGCACAGCTGAGTGAGCATACATGTGAATAATTAGCTTTTTATTTTAATGGGTTGATGATGCCTGCTTCTGATGGTCAGAATTAGGCACCACTCATAAAAACAGAAGCTTTTTAATGTATTCGTTGACACTCTCTAGTCATGGATTTAAACGTTTTGAAATCTTACGCTGTAGATTTCTTATGCCTGCTAAAGTACTGCAGACACGGTAATCTGAGCCATACGATTGGACAGTTGTAGGCCTGTAGTGCACTTGCTCTCTGGGCCCTCCATTTTGAACCATTTTGAAATGGTTCAAAATGGCAACAGTTCGCCTACTCGGCACACAGTGCAGCTGAATCGGGTGAACCTACTTTCAACAGACCGAGACTAATAGAAAGAAAACTAGGCTTATTGTTGGGTTTTTTATAGAAATGTCTGGCGATCGACTAGGAATGGTTTGGTTCATTCATGGTTAATTCAATTCAAGGGCTATATTGGCATGGGAAACATATGTTGACATTGCCAAGCAAGTGAAATCTCTTGCATCTCTCTGTGGGCTGATAGTTCTGCCCGGCAGTCTCGGCTACTGCGCTCTGTACCGGTGCATTTTAGAGGGAACTTAGCTCCAGACCCTTCTGAGCACTCTGCTATTTCGAGAATTCTCATAAAGCTCTGCCAAACCTTAACTGTGGCTGCATTGTTAACTCGGGATATGAACTTCTCGCACATAAAATAATCTGGTTTACCTTGTAACCTAAAAATGGACTGCTTTATAGGCCCGGGTAGCTGGTCAGATTAAACCTTCAGTCAGCGAATTCCTCTCTTTATTTCTTGCTCTCTTTCACTCTTTCTTTCTGTTGTCTCTGTCTCTCTACACACAATAACGTTGTATGGAGTTTGTCAAGTGCAATTGGAAAATATTACTGTTTTCTTTATAACCTTCAGAATGTGAACATTGATAACTTTATTTCTAATAGTATTTTCAAGGTGCCCTCTCCTTCATGCTCAGCACTCTAAGGTAGAACTTTTAAACTGAATACAGTAGTGTGTTAAAGTCACAGTGCTTTTAGTGTGAAAGGATAGAATGAGTACAGAATAAATATATTAGCCAAATGGCTAAGAAGGGTTGGTGACTGTGTGTGTATGTGTGTGTTAGAGGGGGAGTGATGACATATGCAGCTTGGGAAATGTACACCTCCTGGGTGTGTATCTGTAGAGGTGTAGTGTTCTGCCAGGGTTTATGGGAATGTCGTGCCTGTCTGGAAAGGTGGGGTATTTTTTAGAGCAGGTTGGGTCATGTCACGTTGACTATCCATCCATATTCACCTAGCTAACAGTCTGCCTGGCTGACTAATACTTGGCTGCAATCAGTATATGCGCCTCACAATAATCACCACGGTAGACTAATCACACAATAACAAGGCAATTTAAAACGAAATCATCAGCACACCCACACACACATAAACACTTATCATACAAACACTTGTTTTCAACAATACCCTCCACAACACACTGGCTCATAACTGAAAACAAAGCTATTTTCATCCCCAGCAACAATAACGCCCTTATAAACAACTCAATACCCTCGTCTCATCTGCATGGACCTTCTCAATAAGAGGCCTGCCCTACAGAGATGAGCTGTTTCTAACTCTGCTTCATAGTTATTCACATCACACCATCTCTCATTCATCCAGTGATGGAGGGGACTAGAGGATCACACCACTGTTAAGGGTTCTTCAAACACAAACTTTATTCCAATAACCCAGACAGACACTACTCACCCAGATACATACCTAGCACAGAGATGTAATACACACTCCCACTCATTATATAATCCCTGTGTTATATATGGCTCACCCTCCACTTTGTTGTCACTATGGCATAACTCACAAGTACAAAATAGGACAAAGCACAAAGAGACTGGTAACTAGTGATATTTGTAGAATATGTTTTGACTGGCCCTGTTCCTCTGTGTTCCTGTGTGTTCTCCAGGCGATGTACCGTCCGTTCCTCAGACAGGTTCTGGAGGAGATCTTCCACCCAGACAGACCTGAGTCTCCCGACATAGAACACATGTCTGGAGGCCTCACCGACATGCTCAAGACTGGCTTCAGTATGTTCATGAAGGTGAGAGACTGAACCAACCACACACACACGCAGATGACACACACCCTCGTGAGAGGGTTATTTATGAAAGGGTAATATTAAAGGTTACTTTCTCTGAACCATAAAACCTCTAGTAAAACTATACACACCCTCCATACAGTAAATCACCCATATAAATCTCACTGACCACGGCACAGTATAACCTTTAACCATAAAACACATGGTTACACCCTTTAGTCTGTACCACAATATACCTTCACTGTCTAGCTCCCTGTCTTCACTGTCTAGCTCCCTGTCTTCACTGTCTAGCTCCCTGTCTTCACTGTCTAGCTCCCTGTCTTCACTGTCTAGCTCCCTGTCTTCACTGTCTAGCTCCCTGTCTTCACTGACTAGCTCCCTGTCTTCACTGTCTAGCTCCCTGTCTTCACTGTCTAGCTCCCTGTCTTCACTGTCTAGCTCCCTGTCTTCACTGTCTAGCTCCCTGTCTTCACTGTCTAGCTCCATGTCTTCACTGTCTAGCTCCCTGTCTTCACTGTCTAGCTCCCTGTCTTTACTGTCTAGCTCCCTGTCTTCACTGACTAGCTCCCTGTCTTCACTGTCTAGCTCCCTGTCTTCACTGTCTAGCTCCCTGTCTTCACTGTCTAGCTCCCTGATTCACTGTCTAGCTCCCTGTCTTCACTGTCTAGCTCCCTGTCTTCACTGTCTAGCTCCCTGTCTTCACTGTCTAGCTCCCTGTCTTCACTGTCTAGCTCCCTGTCTTCACTGTCTAGCTCCCTGTCTTCACTGTCTAGCTCCCTGTCTTCACTGTCTAGCTCCCTGTCTTCACTGTCTAGCTCCATGTCTTCACTGTCTAGCTCACTGTCTAGCTCCCTGTCTTCACTGTCTAGCTCCCTGTCTTCACTGTCTAGCTCCCTGTCTTCACTGTCTAGGGAACAACTCTCAAAAGACCCCATCTGTAGTTCTTTAGTGTGTGTCTGTCTGTCTAGGCGTAGGTGTGTTACTGTGTTTCTCTTCCTCCCTCCACTCCTCTCCCATCCCCTCACTCACTCATACACATGTACCTTACACTTGGTTGGTGTGGGTTGCAGTGGGTTTGTGTTGCCAGATGGGGGGTGGGTGTTCATATCTCTTTAAGGATGCACATGTAGATGCTGGTCTGCTGTTTTGTGTGTGTGCAGGTATAGCTAATGCACTCATACAGTACATACTGTATGTAATATGAATACAAATGAGCACAAAGACCCGTACCCATTTGACCTACTACATTGCACACATGTTCAGTCTGACATCCACACACTTGTGCATATTGATCAATGTAAACACACACACATGTTCAGTCTGACATCCACACACTTGTGCATATTGATCAATGTAAACACACACACATGTTCAGTCTGACATCCACACACTTGTGCATATTGATCAATGTAAACACACACACATGTTCAGTCTGACATCCACACACTTGTGCATATTGATCAATGTAAACACACACACATGCACGCGCACACATACACAAACACACACACTCTGACAGATAAAGGCTACCTATTGTAAGACACATGTTGCGCCAGCCCAGGCAGACAGTCCTGATGCACATGTCTGGCCATCCCGGACCAGTCCCGCCCACCTGCAGCTTTGATTGTACGGTTATTATTCAAAGGCTGTAGTTGTGATCTCGGCGTCGCTCCCCAGCCAATAGAACACAGCCATTACCCGTAGGCCAACCAATCAGACATAGCTGGCACACCAGACCCCCTGACTCACACTCATGTACAAATCTGTGTGTGTGTCTGGAATGAGTGTTGTTTAAAGCCTTCATGCTGAATAGTCCACTCTGACCACTGCACTCCAGCTGGGCAGTGACTCAGACCAGAGAGGGGAGAGACTGAAGGACAGCAGGGGAGAGAGACATAGGGAGAGACAGAGAGTCAGTTTATGCTGAACTGTAATCTGGCTCCACAGATTCTTTTTAGAGTTTCAGCTCACAAACCATAGCATAAACTTTAATTATGATATGGTTAACTTGTGGCAATGAAATTACATGAGCTAATTTTTATCCCAATCCCTAACCCCTCCCTAGGTGAGCCGTCCACACCCCAGCGACCACGCCCTGCTCTTTCTCTTCCTGGTGGGAGGAGTCACCCCCTCTGAGCTCCGCCTGATCCGCGAGGTAGTCTCCGCCCACAAGCCGGGCACACAGGTGAGAGACCACGGCCGCTTGCTCTCGACTCACCCGGCAGAGCTTGCATCGAACAAACAGCGCAAAGAGGGGGGATTTGGAGAGCGAGATGAGGTGTAAATAAATCAGAGGAGATACGAGAGGCCAGGTGCAGCCTTCGCTGCTGTGGTATGAATGTGTTTTTTAGGCTACAGCTTTCCAGGTTATGGCTCGGTGGCATTACATAACACACTGTGATGGCTTTGCGAGGGTTTGTCATCTGTCTGAGTGACATCAAAAGAGGAGCCTGAGGATAAAACACAGGGAGGGGACGACCACAAAAATCTGGGTGCTGAGTTGAAGAAAGTCAAGAGTAGCTATATATTATATCACTCTCTCGCACGCACGCACGCACGCACACACACTGAGACATATTCTCAGGTGACAGACAATGGATAGTGCAGAAAGGAACTAATGTTATATACACACGTGTACATTCTTTGTGTGTGATGTGGTAATGCATCTGATTGTGTAATGTGTGTCTGCTACAACACACTCTTACTCAACCACACGCTAAACATCCGTGTGTATTGTGTGTCTGCTACAACACACTCTGACTCAACCACACGCTAAACATCCGTGTGTATTGTACGCTGTGTGTACATGGTTAATGAACTGTAAGCCAGTGTACTGCAGTACAGTCTAATCCCTGGCTAGCTGTGTTAATGAAAGGCCTGAGCAGCATCAAAGGCTGATGTCATGAATACATCTCTAATCAGAACAACAGAAGAAAGAGAGAGGCTCTTACTGTAGGACCCTCATCCTGCAGCCAGTGGCCCACACACTCTCTGACCTCAACACGCACTCTAACCCCAACCCATTCAGCCTGCTCGATCTGTCTGTCTGCAGCTAGTAGTGTTCTGATAAAGTCTGGCTTCCAGGAACATATAGATCTTCTAAGGACTTGGTTATTAATAGATTTAAAAGCAGTCAGAAAATGGTTTTGTTTGGACTAATGAAACATAAATAGTGAATAGCCTGGGTTTGTCTAATGTATGAACTGAGTCATTGGGTCATATACTGAATGTGGATGCAAGGCACAACAAACTCATCTTTATCTAAACACATATGAATGATTTCTATGGGGTCAAATTAAATCAAATTGTATTAGTCACATGCGCCAAATACACCTGTAGACCTTAGTGAAATGCTTCCGTTCACATTCAGGATCTGCTTTAAATAAGTAGATAGTCTACTCCAGTTGTCTGAACACAACCAACTGTTGTCTTTCTCCGTTGCTGATTTAGCAACGAGCTAGTCGGATTCTCCATGTCTATCTGCTCTCTGTCCCAGGTGCTGGTCCTCTCCACCAGACTGCTGAGACCTACAGATGTCCCTGAGCTGCTCTTCACCACCCAAAGACTGGTGCCAGACATCGGTGTGTGAGCACAGAACAAGGACCACACACTCTCCACCGACACGTACCGCTTTCTGGAGAGGAGAAATTAGATGCTCCATTGAGGTTTTGTGGTTTGGTAATGGATTGGAGTCATTGGTGTGTGAGCAGAGCAGACCAGACATAAGACTAGATGATAGAAAGAGGATCTATTTAGGCTTTTTCAAAGGCATTCCTAAATGTTTAGTAAGATCTGTATCCCATCCCTTGTACGCCCTAAATCACATTAAGGTAATTAAGTGTTCATGGACTTATTCCAAACTGTACTGAATGTAAACTTGATTCTGTCTTGAAGTTCAACTTAAAGCAATGACATTCAAATCGAGTTGTTTGAATTAAATCTGAATACATGGAGTGAAATGAAACAATTGTGTTAGTTGTTCTGACTGTCCTATACAATGTGTGAGCTCATTACAGGTGAGAGAAGTAATGTGAGGCGTCTTGCTGGTTTTCAATATTCTGGCACAGTACAGAATTAAACCACTACATCGGGTTCTCAGAGAGAGAGAGCTATGGTGGAGGGCCTCTGTGGTAATGACAGGCCACGGTCTGTCCAACAGGGGTCAACAGTTGAGTTTTACACATCTCCATGTCACTAACTGCCCTGAAGCTTCTTTTTTCTTCATGTTCAGATGGGTGTTTCATGTTGACTGGAGCCTGATATTCTCAATCATAGGACAGTAGACCCCAGATCAAATCAGCATGAACTGTGAACCTCACTAGTGACAGGAACCTTCACATAACTGTAATAGCATTGTGGTGTCATTGGTCACACCACCCAGGTTGAGGAACAGCACCTCTGAGGACAAGCCTGAACTGGTGTGGTATAGTATGCTTCATTGTAGATAATGTCTACACACAGCCCAACCTATAATACATGGGTCATACCTGGCTCGTATAAGTTGTTTGTATTTTACTCATGAGGTTATAAGACAAGAGTCATCATGAATGCAATCATTTTATTTTCAAAAGTATGACAAATAAGTTAACCATTTGGTTTTCTTAAAGTGCATTACAAATAACCACAACATCCCACCCAGCCCCATACCCTGCTGCCCCACAGTGATCCTGCCTTCCACTCATAGTTCACTACCATGATGTGCAGAATGATGGTTTTGGCTGTTGTACAAGGAATGCACTGGGGAACAGGAGTTTGACAGATGAGAAACTGAACAGTGAACGCACTCTGACTCAAGTGCATGGCTTGTCTGACAATGTCAGTGTCTTTTAGCATTGCCATGCAGTGGCAGCCTGAGGTTTTTTTTAACTGTAAATTGCCGCCAGCTAAAAATACTCTGCAGTGTCCGTCAAGGCTTTTGTTACCAGGAGATGATGTCAGTGTTCACACAATCTGGAGTGTGTCTGGGCTTCATTCAGCTCCTCTGTCCCTTCTGGTGGACTGACATACCAACACCGCCCAGCTGCTGTCCCTCATAGCAGACGTCTGCAGACTCAGTGAACAGTTTCACCCCACAGGTCGTGACCTCGGTCAGAGGTCAAACTTGAGCCTCCATTTTGTCTCTGCTGCTCGTCGCAGGTCAGGCTGCTCTATCCATACAGGATTGAGTCCTCAAACGAGACAGGAATCTTCTGTCCTCATTTCTCCTCATTCAATGTATTTTCTGTAGCCACTCTGGACCATGTTGTGTAGTAGACGAAGCCAAGTACTTCTCACACAGAGGTGACCGTCCTGACTTTAGCCGACAGAGCCTGCTTGAAGCGCCTCTTCAGGTCCTGCATGTTGGGGGACTTGGGCCTGGGGATGAGGGGTGAGCGTCCCTTCTTTTCTGCTGCTCCAGTTGTGGTGTGGGAGGACAGGGAGGCTTGGGGCTGCTGCTTGGCCATGTGGCAGCACAGCCTGTGGAAGGCCCCATGCACCTGGCTGTAGTCCTCGCTGGCTGACACCTCGTAGAAGGAGCAGCCCAGCGCCGCCGCCAGCAAGGGGCCCTGTTCGGCATCCACCCGCCTCATGTGCAGCAGGTCTGCCTTATTGGCCAGCAGGATGACAGGAGGCACGTTGGCCCCGCCCGCGCGGGCCACCAGCTGGTGCAACTGGCCAATCAGGTCGAAGCTATGGCGGTCTGTCACAGAGTAGACCAACACCACAGCATCTGCCCATTGGATGGAGCAGCTCACATGATCAGGGAGGCTGAGGCCGTTGCATGTCACCTGAGGAGAACATGGAGATCATGATTAGAGAACTGTTACATTGGAACTCATTTAGAACCGTGTTTAAAAATACATGAATTAACTTCATAAAATCCAACCTGGACAGCCTCATAGCTAAGTGGTTTAAATTCATGCCAGACCAAATATGTTCCCATCATTATGCAACAGGTATGTTTTAATAAATTGATTGCTGTAGTCTAGTCAACCAGTGGGCTGAAATGTTACTCCTCTCCTGCCTCTACTCTCTCCTCCTGAGTGAGTAAAGGGGAACAGGGTGATGGTGATTGAGGAGACAGAAGTGGGGTATCATTTATCCCTGGCTCAGACATTCTCTGAATGGGAAATTAGAAGGCCAGACTATTAAAAAAAAACTCTGTACTTTTAGTAAGAACAAAAACTGTGGGTTTGGACCAGTGCCCAGAGCAGGGAGGGAAGAACTCTGAACAGAAAGCGCAAACTTCACATAGCCTACTATGGTTTTGTGACTACAGTAGATACTGATTTATTCATTCAGAAAACCTCACATTGATCAGAGGCTCTGGTGGACTAGCCTAAATAAATGTTGGTCTGTGGGCACTCAAACGCAGTGGTCTCGAGCGCATTTGGAAACGTAGCAAAAAGCAAATAGTGAACTTACATCAACACCCGGCGTGTCCTGGACTTGGATGGCTGCCTGCTCTCCGTCCACTTGGACCTCTCTTGAATAAAGGTTTCCTGCGTTTCTCTCATAGTCGCCAATAAAGCGCCTTGTCAGGAATCTTACTACCAGAGCTGGAATAGAAGACCATAAGTTAATCATCATGTAGCCTATGCATTTATAACATCAGTTACTAAAATACAGTTGTCAACATTTAGTTGAACTGATTTTGTCGATTTACCTGTTTTGCCAACTCCGCTGCCCCCAATCACCGCTATTTTGATGGTCCGGTTAGACGGACACTCTGGGGTCGCAAACTCCGCGATGGTTGACATGTTCTGTATCAGACGCATTTTGACTAATTCCTTGTTCAGTTTTCAAGACGATGCTAAATCCAAATTGTTCAATAATGTCTCTGATGAAGCAAAAGTAATCGCTTATATTCGTTTAAAACACAACAACTTCTCAATTGTTCACTTGAACCAACTGTGTGAATACTGTGCACTATGAAAGCACGGTGGCTTTTATAGTGCTAAAGAAATGCTTCTCGCTGATTGGCTACTGGCAACAGTACGCTCTCTCGGCTCCCTGCTGCCCCTCACGTGGATCCGCCAGCCAAACACAAGGAGAAAATGAATGCCCCGTGTTGCAGTTTGGTCGGTTCGGATGAAATAACAAAACATCCTTTATTTGACAGAAAAAGTGTTGATAACTACTGTAGAGGGGCTGGGGCGATAGTGATTGTCCAGATATATGACATCTTATATGGCATGGAGCCAGGAACGCAAGAATTTCGCTACACCCGCAACAACATCTGCTAAATATATGTGTGGACCAATAAACATTTGTTTAGATTTTTACATATAACACGTGAAATGGTGAATGATATTGTATGATAATTATTGATCCTAAATATTAACCTAAAAAATCCCAAAAGGTAATTTAGGCATTAAAGGAGCATATACATATGATTGGACCACGTGCACATCAGCAGGATAGTCTCTAAAACACTTCACAGCACAATAGGCATCACAGCAAATTTCCTGTTTGGAGATGCATTGACTGTAATTGTATAAGACATGCACAAAAACATCCAGTTAATTTGTGTCTGTCAGTCTGCATGTGCAAAAGTACTTGGAAAATGATAGCTGTCAGTTGTTCAGTGGCAGCAATTCCTGGTATTTAGCCAGTTCCTATGTACTTCTTGGACTGTTGTGGTGAAATAGATCCATGCTTATGGTGGTGGATGTGGAAAACGCACCAGTCATTTCAACAGAAGTATGGAGAAACACCAGAAACAGCCCGGTGTTATCTGAAGTGGTGGACATCATCAAAGGTAAAGCTGTAGGGGATGCTCCGGAACTGAAACCTTACCTCTCCAGGAGAACTGAGCTGTCAGTACAGTCTGGTTGTCTGCTGTGGGGGAGGAGAGTTATCATTCCATCTTTGCTGGGGACACTCAGGTCAATGTGAAATGGTTTGCATGAAGGAAATCACACAAAGCTACTTCTGGTGGCCTGGATTGGATGGAAGCATTGAGGAGAAGCAAAAAACGTGTTCCTCATCTCAGAAGGTTTGCAACGTACTTCAACTTGCACTTCTTCATCTGTGGGATTGGCTGGGGGAGGTGTGGCAATGCATACATGTCCACTTAGCAGGTCCATTCAAATACAGAATGTTTCTCATGGTTGTCTATGCTCATAGCAGGTGGCCAGAGATTGCCATCATGAAGTCTACTACTGCAGAGAAGACAATCGAGAAGCTGGGGGAAGTGTTTATTTCAGTTCAGATCGCCACTCCTACTCCAAATGGACCGCAGCTAGTGTCCCAAGGAAGTGTTTATTCGGTTCAGATCGCCACTCCTACTCCAAATGGACCGCAGCTAGTGTCCCAAGGAAGTGTTTATTCGGGTTCAGATCGCCACTCCTACTCCAAATGGACCGCAGCTAGTGTCACAAGGAAGTGTTTATTCGGTTCAGATCGCCACTCCTACTCCAAATGGACCGGAGCTAGTGTCCTAAGGAAGTGTTTATTCGGGTTCAGATCGCCACTCCTACTCCAAATGGACCGCAGCTAGCGTCCCAAGGAAATGTTTATTCGGGTTCAGATCGCCACTCCTACTCCAAATGGACCGCAGCTAGTGTCCCAAGGAAGTGTTTATTCGGGTTCAGATCACCACTCCTACTCCAAATGGACAGCAGCTAGTGTCCCAAGGAAGTGTTTATTCGGGTTCAGATCGCCACTCCTACTCCAAATGGACCGCAGCTAGTGTCCCAAGGAAGTGTTTATTCGGGTTCAGATCGCCACTCCTACTCCAAATGGACCGCAGCTAGTGTCCCAAGGAAGTGTTTATTCGGTTCAGATCGCCACTCCTACTCCAAATGGACCGCAGCTAGTGTCCCAAGGAAGTGTTTATTCGGGTTCAGATCGCCACTCCTGCTCCAAATGGACCGCAGCTAGTGTCCCAAGAAATGGCCACATTCCTACCGGTGAATGGGCTATAGCACATCAGTTCAGCACCATAATATCCATCTTCATGAAACATGCCTTAAAAGTGTCTCAGGATCAAGGGACACTGCACCAATGCTTGAACAGCTTCCTGCTACTCATGAAGAGAGAGAGCTATGCACAAGTTTTGACCTACTCAAATTTCTGAACGCAAAGGAGACAGTACAACGTTAACAGGTGAGTCAAGTCAAATGTTGTGAACTGAGAGCAAAGGACAGAGCTTTCAATCCTGGAGAAACTGTCTAAGCTAGGAACTACCTCAAAAGACCCAAGTGGGTTCCTGCTACAGTCATTGCTCAGACTGGTCCTGTGTCCTTCACTGTTCAGACTGCAGAGGACATCATCTGTAAAAGGCACACAGATCAGTTATTGTTGAGTAACACCACCAGTCGTGAGTGGTCCAGAACTGTTACTGGGTGACACCCTGACCCAGTAGTCATCACCTAGGGGCTCACAGTCACCTTCTCAGGACAGTTGTACATAATGGGGACAATTGTGCTCGTGTTTGTGTCTGCAGCACATGCCGCAGCAGAACTGTAAGTGTCTGTGTGCTGAGAGAGCAGCGTTTCAAAAGAAAGCATTTTGTCTTTATTGTGTCAAATAAGTTCAAATACGGCTGTTGAAAACCTACTTCTCTTTTTCAACCTATCCCTTCTCTTTGTCCCACTTTCTTATGTCTCCCTCTCTCTGCCCCCCATCTTTCATCCGTGTTCATGTGCCTCCTGAGGTATGTTGGCAGCCAGTCGTAGTGTGATTATGGTCTGGTATGTATTTTTGATAAGAGCCCTGATGACAGGCGGGGACGCTGAAATGTGAAATTAACGGCTAGAATTAGTCAGCAGACAGGCCCCTGCTAGCTGCACAGCACGACACGCCACAAGCCCCCCACAGGCCACCTCACCGCATCACAACCAAGCTGCAGCCCCACCCGAGCCCCAGCCCCCAGTGTTTACCATGCCCATAATCAGTATGTTCAAGAGCCTCCTTTGTACTGGTGAGTGAACTGCCACGATAACAGCTTCATAATTCTAGCTGCAGGATCTGTGTTGGTGATACAGTAGTCTCTGCACCCAGAACCAAATATTGTGTGCATGCTGGCCAGCTGCTACTCTAAGGGGTTTGTGACTGTGCCCTGACTACACCTAATAAATTATGTCATGATGGTGACACTGACTCTGTCCCCCCTGTACCCATACAGGTGACTAATGGTGACACGTCAGAGCCGTCATAGAGATGAGCTCGGCGGTCACCGTCATGTCCGAAGTGTGGCGTTAGCAGCTCTAGGTGCCTGTTGAAGGACCGGTGATGTCTACTTATTAGCGCGATAAAAGACTCAGGTGTCTGATACGCTGTGAGTCATTTATATAAAGAGTTTAAGGTGTCAGGTCATCCATCCTTATAACATCTCACTGAGGGGATACAGCACATGTCCTATTATTATATATTGTGTATTGTTGTACTAACAAAGTGAATTGATTGTGTTTTTATCAATGTGGGTCATACAACTTCCCATTCTTGTTGGGTGCATGATACTGTAATAGATACAACAAGATAGTAAATCAATTGATCCTCTTACCAAACTATAAGGATAGTTGTTGTTACTGTTTTGGAGAGATGTAAAGCCGGGATCGTCAATTAGATTCAGGTACGGGCCGATTGTTTTCTTGAATGAATGGTCAGGGGGCCAGAACATAATTACAAATCATTTGTAGACTGCAAATTGATGGCAAGAAGCCCAAACAGATTTAATATTTTACAAAAACATACAAATGTCAAACCTTAGTTACATTTATATACGATCGCATGGTTCTCTATTACACATGGGAATACTTGGGAACAGATTTCCAAAATTAAAATCCCTTGGAGCTGATTTGCTGGTGTTTTTACAGCCTCATGTCCAACAATGGGGTGGCAGGACATAGTCTTATGTCCAACAATGGGGCGGCAGGACATACAGTCTTATGTCCAACAATGGGGCGGCAGGACATAGTCTTATGTCCAACAATGGGGCGGCAGGACATACAGTCTTATGTCCAACAATGGGGCGGCAGGACATACAGTCTTATGTCCAACAATGGGGCGGCAGGACATACAGTCTTATGTCCAACAATGGGGCGGCAGAACATACAGTCTTATGTCCAACAATGGGGCGGCAGGACATACAGTCTTATGTCCAACAATGGGGCGGCAGGTAACCTAGTGGTTAGAGCGTTGGGCCAGTAACCAAAAGATTACTCGATCGAATCCCTGAGCTGACAAGGTAAAAACGGTCTTTATGACCCTGAACAAGGCAGTTAACCCACTGTTCCTAGGCCTGCAGTGAAAATAAGAATGTGTTCTTAACTGACTGAATTTTTTTTTTTTTTATGAAACATAGAGCAGACAATTATCCAGAGAGAATAAACAAATAACGGGACTAGAACAAGGAATAAACCAGGGATAGGGGTGTCACTCACACAGGGGTGGCAATAGAAGGCTAGAGGGGACAGTATGGGGGTGATCTATAGCTGGGGTGTGGACCCTTGGGGGGATGGAGCAGCAGGGGATTGACAGGGTAATTGGGCTGGTGGAGGGGGCAGAGAGTGATGTGGGGGTATTCTCAGAAGGATGTCCTTGTTGACACAAAGGTGAAGACTGATTTCCTGTGGTAGGTAATGGAAGTGCCCCACAAAGAGGAGAGGGCAGAGAGGAGAGGCATTCATTTAGGCCATAGACTGGGCCTCAGTACACAAATGCAGTGATCTGGGGGACAGGGACAGTCTGACATGATGTCATGCTTTGGGTCACACTTGTTAAGTGTGGATAATCATCAGATTTCATCCCTCTTAATGCCAAAACAGAAAACCTAAACTTGCCCACTATCAACACTCAGTCATTTTGATAATTGCCTGTAACCCTGCCAATGTCTGGTCTCTGATAATATTGGGATGTGTGCCATCCTTAACGTTTTCGCCTCAAGATTCCTAAGCAAATGCAAAAAGCAGGGGGAATTTGGAAAACAGAAAATAAGGGATAGCGCTATTCACTTATTTGTTTATATCTCTCACAAGTGCGTTAGCATTTGCAGTGACCGATATAAATTATTTTGACCCATTTGCCACAGCAGCTCTTTGCCTGGACAAAGGAAGAAAGATTGTTTTTTCAAATTGAAATGTAAACATTCAAACATGTTGGCCCATTTGCATAGTCCTGAATGTCAACATAGAAACTGGGTGGATGAAGGTGCTGGTGGGATCTGTTGAGTCTGAATTACAATAGCCCCCCTCCTCTTAGGAATGTGCCCCAGGCTCTTACCGTGTGAAGTTAACCGTCATTGACTTCTTCAGAAAGGAGATGGAAAATATTTACATCAGGATTTCACATCGCTGTTATTGTTCCAGTTTACATTCCGAGCCTGATCTCTAGCGTAAGATTGGGTAATTGGTCTCTACTCGTGTGTGTGTGTGTGTGTGTTTGCGAGAGTGAGTGAGTGCGTGAGTTGAGAGAAAGAAAGCTCAATTACAACAGAAGGCATGGGTATGATATGCTTGTAAACATATGTGTACTTACTGTAAGACTTTAACCAGCAGTTTGGTCAGGGATTCGGTGTTAAGACCATTGAGATGTCTGGCTTCGGAACACTGACCACTAGATCCCTGTCTTGCTACTAAACTGTCCTCAGGTGAACCGTGAGGTTAACACTGCCAAAAGTAGGACCTCGGGTCCAGTCGATAGTGTTGAGTACTGACCAAAAGGAAAGTTTTAGTGTAATATACACTGCTCAAAATAATAATAATAATACAAATAGGGAACACTTAAACAACACAATGTAACTCCAAGTCAATCACACTTCTGTGAAATCAAACTGTCCACTTAGGAAGCAACACTGATTGACAATACATTTCACATGCTGTTGTGCAAATGGAATAGACAACAGGTGGAAATTATAGGCAATTATCAAGACACCCCCAATGAAGGAGTGGTTCTGCAGGTGGTGACCACAGACCACTTCTCAGTTCCTATGCTTCCTGGCTGATGTTTTGGTCACTTTTGAATGCTGGCGGTGCTTTCACTCTAGTGGTAGCATGAGACGGAGTCTACAACCCACACAAGTGGCTCAGGTAGTGCAGCTCATCCAGGATGGCACATCAATGCGAGCTGTGGCCAGAAGGTTTGCTGTGTCTGTCAGCGTAGTGTCCAGAGCATGGAGGCGCTACCAGGAGACAGGCCAGTACATCAGGAGACGTGGAGGAGGCCGTAGGAGGGCAACAACCCAGCAGCAGGACCGCTACCTCCGCCTTTGTGCAAGGAGGAGCACTGCCAGAGCCCTGCTAAATGACCTCCAGCAGGCCACAAATGTGCATGTGTCTACTCAAACGGTCAGAAACAGACTCCATGAGGGTGATATGAGGGCTCGACGTCCACAGGTGGGGGTTGTGCTTACAGCCCAACACCGTGCAGGACGTTTGGCATTTGCCAGAGAACACCAAGATTGGCAAATTCGCCACTGCGCCCTGTGCTCTTCACAGATGAAAGCAGGTTCACACTGAGCACATGTGACAGACGTGACAGAGTCTGGAGACGCCGTGGAGAACGTTCTGCTGCTTGCAACATCCTCCAGCATGACCGGTTTGGCGTGGGTCAGTCATGGTGTGGGGTGGCATTTCGTTGGGTGGCCGCACAGCCCTCCATGTGCTCGCCAGAGGTAGCCTGACTGCCATTAGGTACCGAGATGAGATCCTCAGACCCCTTGTGAGACCATATGCTGGTGCGGTTGGCCCTGGGTTCCTCCTAATGCAAGACAATGCTAGACCTCTAGACCTCAATGCCATACAACACTCCTTCCGTGGCCTCCAACTGCTCTTAAACGCTAGTAAAACCAAATGCATGCTTTTCAACCGGTCGCTGCCTGCACCTGCATGCCCGACTAGCATCACCACCCTGGATGGTTCCGACCTAGAATATGTGGGCGTCTATAAGTACCTAGGTGTCTGGCTAGACTGCAAACTCTCCTTCCAGACTCATATCAAACATCTCCAATCGAAAATCAAATCAAGAGTCGGCTTTCTATTCCGCAACAAAGCCTCCTTCACTCACGCCGCCAAGCTTACCCTAGTAAAACTGACTATCCTACCGATCCTCGACTTCGGCGATGTCATCTACAAAATGGCTTCCAACACTCTACTCAGCAAACTGGATGCAGTCTATCACAGTGCCATCCGTTTTGTCACTAAAGCACCTTATACCACCCACCACTGCGACTTGTATGCTCTAGTCGGCTGGCCCTCGCTACATATTCGTCGCCAGACCCACTGGCTCCAGGTCATCTACAAGTCCATGCTAGGTAAAGCTCCGCCTTATCTCAGCTCACTGGTCACGATGGCAACACCCATCCGTAGCACGCGCTCCAGCAGGTGTATCTCACTGATCATCCCTAAAGCCAACACCTCATTTGGCCGCCTTTCGTTCCAGTACTCTGCTGCCTGTGACTGGAACGAATTGCAAAAATCGCTGAAGTTGGAGACTTTTATCTCCCTCACCAACTTCAAACATCAGCTATCTGAGCAGCTAACCGATTGCTGCAGCTGTACATAGTCTATTGGTAAATAGCCCACCCTTTTCACCTACCTCATCCCCATACTGTTTTTATTTATTTACTTTTCTGCTCTTCTGCACACCAATATCTCTACCTGTACATGACCATCTGATCATTTATCACTCCAGTGTTAATCTGCAAAATTGTAATTATTTGCCTACCTCCTCATGCCTTTTGCACACATTGTATATAGACCCCCCCCTTTGTTTTCTACTGTGTTATTGACTTGTTAATTGTTTACTCCATGTGTAACTCTTTGTTGTATGCTCACACTGCTATGCTTTATCTTGGCCAGGTCGCAGTTGCAAATGAGAACTTGTTCTCAACTAGCCTACCTGGTTAAATAAAGTTTTTTTTAAAATAAAATAAAAATAAAATGTGGCTTGAGTGTGTCAGCAGTTCCTGCAAGAGGAAGGCATTGATGCTATGGACTGGCCCGCCTGTTCCCCAGACCTGAATCCAATTGAGCACATCTGGGACATCATGTCTCGCTCCATCCACCAACGTCACGTTGCACCACAGACTGTCCAGGAGTTGGCAAATGCTTTAGTCCAGGTCTGGGAGGAGATCCCTCAGGAGACCATCCGCCACCTCATCAGGAGCATGCGCAGGCGTTGTAGGGAGGTCATACAGGCACGTGGAGGCCACACTCACTACTGAGCCTAATTTTTACTTGTTTTAAGGACATTACATCAAAGTTGGATCAGCCTGTAGTGTGGTTTTCCACTTTAATTTTGAGTGTGACTCCAATTCCAGACCTCCATGGATACATTTTTGTGTGATTTTGTTGTCAGCACATTCAACTATGTAAAGAAAAAAGTATTTAATAAAAATATTTCATTCATTCAGATCTAGGATGTGTTATTTTAGTGTTCCCTTTATTTTTTTGAGCAGTGTATGTTCTACTTCTCAGTATCTGTTGGTAGCTAGCGTCACACGGCTAGCTATCGAGACTTGGTCAGCCCACGCAGCAAGAATTTAGCTAACTTGGCTAGCTAGCTGGGATGCTAGCTAACCACACTAGAATGGGCTAGCTCTCACCAAAAGGCTTAGCTAACCCAGGTGACTCACCACAAGGCTAGCTACACCAAACTATCTTTTCTACCTGAAAGGTTCAAATTTCTAGCTTAGTTCTCATCTCCTCCCACCATAACTAGGTCTGGGCTGAACAAAGCGCTAGCACACTTAACTGAAAATATACCGTTCGTTTACAGTATTGTAGTGACCCTGGGTTTATAAGCGTGGAAATCGACCCTGCCGCACAAGCATGCTTTTTGCGGCACAGTCGATAGCGCCCCGGACCTCGGGCTAGAAGGTCGAGGGTTTGAGACCTGCTCCCTGCCTGTTTCATTACATTGGTGTCAGAAGTGATCGGACCTCGCATCCACGACAGTGCGTGTGCTTGGCCGGTGAGCGCGTTCCTGTAAGACGGAGAGTCGCAAGCTAGCGCGAGGACGCGCTCTTTGAAAGGAGGGAGTAGTGTAACGACCCTGGGTTTATAAGCGTGGAAATCGGACCTCGGGCTAGAAGGTCGAAGGTTCGAGACCAGCTCCCTGCCTGTTTCATTACAGTATAATAAAAATTCAGGACATCTACTCGAAACGGTGCCTGAGGAAAGCTCGCAGCACTTGACATGGTGCCTTGGATGTTTTTGGACTACTGCCAAACCTGAACTCCACTTGAATGTGCTATTTTTGGACTCTCCCGTGACCCTCCCGGCTATCCACCGGACTGTACTAGAAAATACATGCCCACCAATGTGCTTCTCTCCTGGGTATCATACTGGTAACATGGCTTCCGTTACATTGCTGTTTTGATGGGCCCCATCATTTAATCTCATTGAGTAATTCACCACTCTCTCCTTGCTGTTGTTATGTTGGCCAGTTTTGTGACTTGGTTGTGTTTATTGTGGATCCTAGTACTGGCTGGGTTCTAGTTTGTTCTTGGGTTCTGGCTTGCTGTCTATGACTGTGGTGATCCAACAAACTGTGTGATTCAATCTAACTGACTCTAACGACTGTGTGGGTTGATTGACTTTTAGCTGATTCCTTGACAACCAAATTTGCAGTGTGGAAACTGTCAGCTTATTGAGGAATACATGTCTGAGCTGGACGTCCAGAGTAAGCGAATTGAGACATTAGCGTATCCTGGATAGGTTGCACTGACCTCAGCCTGGTCGTCGTGCCACTGCCTCGCCACCGCGTTGCCACTCTCTGACTGACTGGCCAGGTCTGCCCTGCAGAGACCCCTCCCTAGTGAAGTCACCTCTCCCCTACCATCTCACCTGCCCTCCCCATCCTACCCCGACCTCCCATCCCGGCCCCCAAGGACGCTTTATGAGGAGCTAGTGGATGCCACGGTTATCAATCCTGCATCCCAGTGGAGCCACGTCATACACCGTAAGTCCAGTGCAAGGCAGGGTTCTTTGGTGAATGGAACTGAAATGGCTTTGGGGGATCCCATCCTGTTGACCAACCGTTTCGTCCACCTGCTAACAGAGATTCCTGCTCTATCATCCTCTACCCTGTCTCTAGCCCAGAGGATCTCTACCACATATACTACAGCCGGCACAAATCCATCAGGCCCCACTGCCCTTCAGTCCTCGAGGGGTTTGCGAAACCAGAGGGTGTTCTTTATGTATAGATGACTCAACACTATACATGTCAGCTACTACAGTGACTGAAATGACTGCAACACTTAACAAAGAGCTGCAGTTAGTTTCAGAATGGGTGGCAAGGAATAAGTTAGTCCTAAATATTTCAAAAACTAAAAGCATTGTATTTGGGACAAATCATTCACTAAAACCTAAACCTCAAATAAATATTGTAATGAATCATGTGGAAATTGAGCAAGTTGAGGTGATTAATCTGCTTGGAGTTACCCTGGATTGTAAACTGTCATGGTCAAAACATATTGATACAAAAGTAGCTAAGATGGGGAGAAGTCTGTCCATAATAAAGCCCTACTCTGCATTCATAACAACACTATCAACAAGGCAGGTCCTACAGGCCCTAGTTTTGTCGCACCTGGACTACTGTTCAGTCATGTGGTCAGGTGCCAGAGGGACTTTGAAAAATTACAATTGGCTCAGAAAATGGCAGCACTGCTGGCCCTGGAAGAGAGATGGACTTCATCACTGCTTGTTTTTGTAAGAAGTGTTGACAAGCTGAATGTACCGAGTTGTTTGTTTAAACTACTAGCACACAGCTCGGACACCCATGCATTCCCCACAAGACATTCCACCAGAGGTCTCTTCAAAACTCTAGAACAGACTATGGGAGGTTCCCAGTTCTACATAGAGCCATGACTACATGGAACTCTATTCCACATCAGGTAACTGATACAAGCAGTAGAATCAGATGTTCTTTTTAAACAGGAAAAAATACACCTTATGGAACAACAGGGACTGTGAAGAGAGACACACAAACCGGTACAGACATGCACACGCACTCTACACACACGTACATTGTAATATTGTTGTATGGTGGTATTATACATTTTGTATTGTAGATATGTAGTGGTGTAATATGATATATATATTTTGTTTGATATGTAATGTAAGCCGTGGTTGAAAAAGTATTCAATTGTCATACTTGAGTAAAAGTAAAGATACCTTAATAGAAAATTATTCAAGTAAAAGTGAAAGTCACCCAGTAAAATACTACTTGAGTAAAAGTCTAAAAGTATTTGGTTTTAAATATACTTAGGTATCAAAAGTAAATGGAATTGCAAAAATATACTTACAGTAAGCATCAAAAGTAAAAGTATAAACCCTTTCGAATTCCTTATATTAAGCAATCCAGACAGTACAATTGCCTTCTTTTTTTTTATTGACGAATAGCCAGGTGCACACTCCAACACTCAGACATAATTTCCAAAGCATTTGTGTTTAGTGAGTCTGCCAGATCAGAGGCAGTAGGGATGACCAGGGATATTCTCTTGATAAGTGTGTGAATTGGACCATTTTCAAAATGTACTTTTGGGTGTCAGGCAAAATGCATGAAGTAAAAATTACATTATTTTCTTTAGGAATGTAGTGAAGTAAAAGTTGGCAAAAATGTCAATAGTAAAGTACAGATACCCCAAAAAACGACTTAAGTATTACTTTAAAGTATTTTAACTTAAATACTTTACACTACTGAATGTATGTGCCCCAATGTGTTTGGACCCCAGGAAGAGTAGCTGCTGCTTTGGGATCTCTAATAAATACAAATACCAGGATTATTACTCTGTTTTCTCTCCATGTAAAGTGGCTGTTTTGCTGTTCATATGAGGGAACTTGTGAGTGAAAGAGAGAGGAAACATGCCCTTGGAGGCTTTAAGTTTATCCCTTATATATTCCTTAAACCTATAAGGAGACAATCCACACATGCTTTGTTTTTGTCTGAAATATGCAAGAGCAGTTACACTTATGCTATGTTGTTATCATAAAGGTCATGCATACCTTCCAGAGGTGTGGACTCGAGTCACATGACTCGAATCAGAACCAAGTCACAAATATGATGACTTGCAACTCGACACCAATGACTCGTAACTTGACTTGGACTTTATCCTTATGACTCGACCTGAATTGATACCCTTCCCAAACCCAAATAAATTATTATTATTTTCAAATATGAAGATGCTGTATCAACAAAAAACGGATTGCAACTTGTAAAACATGCGGGAAGAAAATTACAGACGGAGGCGCATCAATTTCCAACTTTGTTCGACATTTGAAGCTACACAAAGAACAGTAAGTCATGGCTAATATAGCCGACATCTATATTTGTATTGCTTTACTAGTGTATCATGTAGGCTAACGTAACGTTAAATCAATGAGCCTCCACACCGTCAGTCAGTGCGGGAACATGATCATTGCACCCATGATTGAGCTACAACTGGCTAGGCAGTTGGTAGCCTAAATCCTGCCTGATGTTACTGCTGTTCCTAAAACCATTTATTTAAAAAAAAATTACCTTTTATTTAACCAGGCAAGTCAGTTAAAAACAAATTCTTATTTTCAATGACGGCCTAGGAACAGTGGGTTAACTGCCTGTTCAGGGGCAGAACGACAGATTTGTACCTTGTCAGCTCAGGGATTTGAACTTGCAACCTTTCACTTACTAGTCCAACACTCTAACCACTAGGCTACCCTGTCACCCCATTGACATACGTTAGCCTACTGTAACAACACAGATAGAGTGTGTGTATGTGTGTGTGTAAAGGTTGGGCGATTGTGTACAACCCTACATCGCCCGATTGCGCCCCATAGCGATCCTCGATAGTTGATCAAATCAAATCAAATTTATTTATATAGCCCTTCGTACATCAGCTGATATCTCAAAGTGCTGTACAGAAACCCAGCCTAAAACCCCAAACAGCAAGCAATGCAGGTGTAGAAGCACGGTGGCTAGGAAAAACTCCCTAGAAAGGCCAATACCTAGGAAGAAACCTAGAGAGGAACCAGGCTATGTGGGGTGGCCAGTCCTCTTCTGGCTGTGCCGGGTGGAGATTATAACAGAACATGGCCAAGATGTTCAAATGTTCATAAATGACCAGCATGGTCGAATAATAATAAGGCAGAACAGTTGAAACTAGAGCAGCAGCACAGTCAGGTGGAAGTTGAAACTGGAGCAGCAGCATGGCCAGGTGGACTGGGGACAGCAAGGAGTCATCATGTCAGGTAGTCCTGGGGCATGGTCCTAGGGCTCAGGTCCTCCGAGAGAGAGAGAGAAAGAAAGAGAGAAGGAGAGAATTAGAGAACGCACACTTAGATTCACACAGGACACCGAATAGGACAGGAGAAGTACTCCAGATATAACAAACTGACCCCAGCCCCCCGACACATAAACTACTGCAGCATAAATACTGGAGGCTGAGACAGGAGGTTGGAGTTGATCACTATTGGGGGGGGGTCTTTCTCATGGCCACCCATGTATTTCCATGGAAATATGTTTTTTTGGAAAGTAATAAAATATAGATATTTTTTTAAGTATTCATGATTTGCGTAAATGTAATATACCAACTATTACTCTTGTTAAAAATATGAAATGGTCTTACATTTGGTGAAGAGCACATTATGACTTGTTTAGGACTCAAAACTCAAAGCTTAGGACTGAAACTTGACTTGATACTTGACGGTCTTGACTTGAGACTTGACTCGGACTTGGCTGTCTTGACTTGGGACTTGAGTGCTAAGACTTGAGACTTACTTGTGACTTGTAAAACAATGACTTGGTCCCACCTCTGATACCTTCTATTCAAACTTTTTTGTGAGGTGACCGAATTTGCCATACAAACTCTCACACTGAACAGAGAACAGGAGTGAATCAGTGAAATAGTTGGTTTTCTGTAGCTGAATAGAAATCTCTTGACTTCAAAGGGAAGCAATTAGCAGCTTCAGGTAGCCTTTTACACTCATACCCGTATACGTCTTGAAAATTGAAGATTTCGCCACTAATAATTTCCTAAATTGAAACATAGTGGCTGTACAGTAACATGCTATACATGATGTCAGAGCTCTGACTCGGCGCTTCACATCATTGTATGGGTTCTGATCTTGAGCACCTCGCGCGACAAGAAGTTGCCCCCATCCCTCCCAGTAATTGGGCAACTTTTGAACATTTGTTGTCTGAATGAGGAAAATGCATAAAATAAAGAGGACTTGATGTATTTTGAAAGATGAGACATAGAGGATTATAATAAATACAGCTTTGATGTCATACACGCAAGCCAAACACCCTGCACTTCATATTTACAAATCATAACACTGATGTCATATACAGTGTCAACATTTATGATCACTATGTTTAATATACAGTTACAAGATGACATGGCATCATACCCTGGGTTGTGCTGAACAGATTAAGCCTGTTTGTTTATTGTAAAGAAATTTTGTTGAGGCACAAGCACCCGAATGCACTCATGACTCCTTTCTGTGAGCATTAAAGTTATGATCTTTCTCTGAATTGCCTTGTGAAAAACTAACACTGTGAGATTGTATTTTATAACTTAGCTAGTCATGTTGCAAATACCTGCCCACCTGACTCAGATTGCAATTGATAATGGACCGTTTTTGGATTGCGTAAACAACAACAGTGATTGTGTGATGGGGGATGCAGGGTTGTGTTCCAAATGAAACAATTACAAGTGTGCTTGTTCTAGTTCCTCAACGGCGAGAGCTCAAAAAAGTACCTTATAGTTGAACTCTTCTTTGAGTCATAAAAGTGTATAGAAATGGATTAGGAACTGTGCACACTTTGGAGAGGTGTGGCCATTTGGAGACACTAGTCTTCTCACTCAAAGCCTCGTTATCAACAAATGCAGCGAAAAGTACAGTAAATATAAAATGCAACAGTGTAATGTTTGGATTCACCTTTGGTCTAATACTTGTCCCATTATCTCCAAGCTGTTCCCTTTCAATTGCTACAATGGTTATTCATATGCCTTTCATATTCCTTCTGTAAGAAACATTTCAATTTAGCCCTATCCATATAGGCCAATTCCCAATGAGTGTAAAGGGTTAAATGGCTGTATTTATAACTCCCTAAAAACACACACACACAGCAACAGTCACCAAAACAGAATCTAGCTGTGTCAGACAGAGGAATTGGGGTTGTGAAGTGATAACAGCTGCACAGGGAACGCAAGGAAGCACAGACAACAGTAGACACTTTCTACACACACACTCCTACAGTACTGATCATGTCGGGACGAAGAGCTACGGGTCTGAGATTTATGGGTTTAGGCTACTGTTGAAGGCCTTCGTTTAGCTGGAAATGTAGCTGTACCCCTGGGGCCCTGTCCGTCTAGCCTGCGTTACAGCTCTGGCCTGGCCTCGTCTGGTCTGTTTATGGAGGGGTACAGCTAGGACTTCTGTTTTCATATGCAGACAGTAGACACAGAGCTTCCCTAGGGGCTGCCTCTGGGCCAGCTCGGCTCTGTGTAGAGGTTGGTGGTTAAAGTCTGTAGAAGAGAGGGGAATGCAGGCCCTGGACCAGAGCTTTAGGCTTTATATTCATGTGTGTTATAAATCTGACAGACAGGCAGACAGAGGTGAAATGAGAGTGCTCCAAAAATCTGACATTCTGTTATAAACAGGGATTAGAACCAAAATAATTTTCCAATTTCCATAATTGTTTCTGACCAGCAAAAATAAAGTTCTGAACCAGTTCGAACCCCCCAAAAAGTAAAGGTTTATATCATTCCTTTCTGTTCGTATTTAAACCTCTGAAATATATATTTTTTTACATTTAGTTCAACATTAAATGACTTCACCAATCAGTGTGGATAGAGCAGCTTGCTATGGAGGGGATATGCTATTTACAGGCATTGAACAGATGAGTGTAGGGTGCAAGATGGGTGGGGAGAGAGAGAGAGAGGGTGGAGGAGAGGGCTTAGCTTGAAGCGGTGGGCATCTTGTTGTTAGGACATGCATTATCTGAATTAGGCCCACAGAATTATTCCTATGGGGAAGTGGCTTCTATGAAGGAACTTTGAATGTCATTGAAATTCAGAGAGTTGGCTTTCCGTTGGACCAGCTTACTAGCTAGTTTACGGTACAGTATAGATCACTTTTGTTCTCAGTTCTGATTCTGTTCCTATATATATATAAAAATCTGGTTACGTTCCAACCCCTGGTTAATAAGAAGAATCAGTGAAAGGTTATTTTTGGTATTCAGACAGAGTTGCTTCACCCACACTCAGGTCATCTATCTGTGTGGTACTGTGTTACTCCTGCCTGGGTGACAGTCACAGCAGCCCCCCTCTCCTCCCATTACTGTCACTGCCCTCCTCACAAGAACGAGGTGACATAGCTAATCAGCCACTCGTGCTACTGTGGAGGCTCCTCGGAGGAGAAAGGGGAGGACCATCCTCAGTGAATTTCATAAAAATGTTAACATTTAAAAAGTTATCCTTTTTAGATAAAACAATTCTAAATATATTCACGTTACCAAATAATTGATTAAAACACACTGTTTTACAATGAAGGTCTACAGTAGCCTCAACAGCACTCTGTAGGGTAGCACTATGGTGTAGCCTGAGAACAGCTAGCTTCTGTCCTTCTCTGGGTACATTGACTTTAATACAAAACCTAGGAGATTCATGGTCCTCACCGCCTTTCATAGACTTACACAATAAGTTCAGAGGACATCCTCCAACCTCTCAGAGCTCTTACAGCGTGAACTGACATGTTGTCCACCCAATCAAAGGATCAAAGAATTAATCTAGTACTGAAAGCTTATGCTACAGCTAGATAGTATTGCAATACATAAAATGTGGTGAGTAGTTGACTCAAAGAGAGAGAAAGACTATGTGAACAGTTTTGAACTACTGTAATTAATTTATTCCAAAATGAAGGAGAAGAAAGAGAAAGATAGAGATTTTGTCATTTTTTCACATTCAGTTTCACTTACTTAGCTAGCAAACACCCTACTCAAACACCCTGCTCAAACAGAAGGATGCTATGTTAGCTAGCTGGCTAACACTGGAACTCTTCCAAGTCAAGGTAAGCTTTTGGTTGTACTAATTTATTGGCACCGGGGCCCCTAAAGTGCTAAATTGCTTACTGACTGTACACTGTAACGTTACTGCATGATTGTAGCGGGTTTACTAATACGTTAGTTCTATTAGCTATGTTGACTATGATGTTACTTTAGCTAATATGGTGACAACAATGTAGGCTGTGTGTAGCGGTTATGATATGGTTTGGCTTGGAAAGTTTTTTTCACCTGGTCACATACAGCTGATGTGTGGTGCATTAAAGTCCACAAGCGAAGGGAAAAGGTGAGAGGAGGAGAGTGCATAGATGCGAGAAGGAATACAATGTGGCTGCTATGAAAGCGAAGTCTGTTTATGCATGATCAGGGGTGTATTCATTTTGTTGAAAAACATTTCTTAAATGGAAACAAATGGAACGAAACAGGGATAAACGTATCTGAATTTGTCCAATAGAAACTCTTGTTTGCAACTGTTGGACTAATGATTACACCCTAGATCAGCTAGATGCAGGCAAAAGTGTGCAAGGCGGTATTGAAATGTTTCTCTCGACCTGTGTGCACCTATGTTGTAAACTTTCATTCATAGGCTAGGTTGTAGCAACCTCATGATGGGTATAGGTCAATTTGAGTATCATGTAGTAGCCTAAACCTATCACTGTTACATTGAACTGGGTGAAAGGAATATGAATGACAGTCATCTAATATGCTGTAATAGGCCATGCTCATTAAAACATGTAATCGTCCTCCCTCATCTTAAACGGCATTGACCGGCACTGTCATGCTATCAGCCAAAATAACCTAATCTCTAGGGCTTTAGAATCCTACTGTGTGTGTGCTGTCCACACGTGTGTGTACAAGTTCTCTTTTGTATTTATTTACGTAATTATTTAATCGCAGCATTGGTGATGCAGCTCACTGTTATTACAAGCAGATGCCACACTTTATGACCATGAACCGCTACAGGACATTTTGTCTGTCCAGTGTCTCTCATCACAGACTAAAGGTTGTGGAGTTAACTGACAGACATATGCTCACCCCTAGGTCCTGTCAATATAGTCTCTCACTTAAAGAATAGAGACGTTTTACTATGGATTTGACACCTGTGGACAGATAGCTGATCCCACATGAACATGCACAAACACATACAGTACCAGTCAAAAGTTTTGACACACCTACTCATTCAAGGGTTTTTCTTTATTCTTACTATTTTCTACATTGTAGAGTAGTGAAGACTAGTGAAGACATCAGAACGATGAAATAACAATTATGGAATCATGTAGTAACCAAAAAAGTGGTAAACAAACCATTGAATGAGTAGGTGTGTCCAAACCTTTCACTGGTTCTGTACATGCCAAAACAATGAATGTTATATATGCATTTAGCTCATATTAGAGAAAACATAAATGTGTAAGTGGTCTGGAGTGGACGCTACATCAACGTTTCCACCACTGTACCCTACAGGTCACACAGACATGAAAACAGCACGTTTTGAGACTCATCACAGGAGTGGAGTGGGCTATGAGGTGACCGACACCTTTTAAACATGATGAAATATGAGACGTTTGTTTATCGCATCGGTCTGTTGAGCTCTCTGAATGCAGACACAGACAATGGCTCTCATAAACGTGCTGTGGCATGCTGCAGTGCCCCGCAGGTTTTCAATTTAGTTTTGGTTTAGTTTGATTTAGTTTAGTTCAGTATGATCAAAATAAAATTTCGTTTTCAGATATCTGCAGTCCAACTACGAAATCAATAATATTGTTTGCTAAATTGTATGATTATTTTCTGTGGTCTGTTCTCTTTCCCTAGCTGAAGACCCAGAGCAAAGTGAATTGAGTTTATCATCTCTTTTTAGATGGAAGGCAGTGTGGCTCCACACTACAGGTCAGGCCACAGCGCTCCTCTGCTCTTTAATTGATTCATTACTTCCCATTTCTGTTCTTCGTCCTGGTTCGAGGACTCTGGGTGAGGAGCCCTCAAATTCAACCAATAATTGTGTGAAGAAGAAAGGGGAGAGTAAGTGTCTGTGACATGAAGCAGCTTCAGTCTCATTCAGCCTTCACCCAGATTAAAATAGCAGCTTCAGTCTCATTCAGCCTTCACCTAGATTAAAATAGCAGCTTCAGTCTCATTCAGCCTTCACCCAGATTAAAATAGAGTAGTCATGTGGGGGACATTCAGTCTAATAGATAGTTTCATCTGTGCCTCTGGCCTAGTGTAATGTAATTCATTTAGATTATGTTAGACTCAATGTGCTCCAGTTTGATTATGTGGAAATTCAACCTGAGGTTACAGTCATCATAGTAGGCCTACATATTAGATGGTTTCACTGGTGTCCAGGGGGGAAGAGACATTGGCAAGTTTCCTTCTCTCTGGTGTTAATGGAACAAAACATTGAAGTCTTCACAAAGAAAAGGTTAAATGTGCATTATGGCACAGGGTATACCACCAAATAAACACTCCTGTTTGAGCCAATAGTTGTGTTGTGTTGAGCCAAAAGTTGTGTTGCAGTGAGATCACTATGCCTACTTCCGGACCAGTACGAGACGCTCCAGCATAGCCAGGCACAATCTCCAGGAACTCAGAGGCCACTTTATCACATGGTTTACCTTTGAGTCTTACACACATACTGACACATTCAGTATACACATACTGACACATTCAGTAAACACACGGTGTAAACACTCAGTCAAACGGATACTGTGTAGCATACACACACACATACAGATTCCACGTCCTCCCCCTAGACTGTGTAGCGTTGGCGAGGCTGATTCAGAGAGAGATGAGCCTCTGTCTGGATTCCCATTCTCTGAAGGCTGGTGCGTGTGCATGTGTGAGAGGTAAATGAAAATCTCTACGTCTGAGTCTCATTTAAAATTCTCACCTACAACAATGCTTCTGTTTATGTATGACATATAGACTATATGAGCTTATAGTTAACTCCAATTTACCTGTGTATTTAGTTGTTTCCAAGTGTGTGTTTGGATGTGTGTGTAGTTATGTGTCTTGATGTGTGTCTGGTTGTGTGTTTATATATCTATTTGGTTGTGTGTTTGTATATCTATTTGGTTGTGTGTTTGTATATCTATTTGGTTGTGTGTTTGTATATCTATTTGGTTGTGTGTTTGTATATCTATTTGGTTGTGTGTTTGTATATCTATTTGGTTGTGTGTTTATATATCTATTTGGTTGTGTGTTTATATATCTATTTGGTTGTGTGTTTATATATCTATTTGGTTGTGTGTTTGTATATCTATTTGGTTGTGTGTTTGTATATCTATTTGGTTGTGTGTTTGTATATCTATTTGGTTGTGTGTTTATATATCTATTTGGTTGTGTGTTTATATATCTATTTGGTTGTGTGTTTGTATATCTATTTGGTTGTGTGTTTGTATATCTATTTGGTTGTGTGTTTGTATATCTATTTGGTTGTGTGTTTGTATATCTATTTGGTTGTGTGTTTGTATATCTATTTGGTTGTGTGTTTGTATATCTATTTGGTTGTGTGTTTATATATCTATTTGGTTGTGTGTTTATATATCTATTTGGTTGTGTGTTTGTATATCTATTTGGTTGTGTGTTTGTATATCTATTTGGTTGTGTGTTTGTATATCTATTTGGTTGTGTGTTTATATATCTATTTGGTTGTGTGTTTGTATATCTATTTGGTTGTGTGTTTATATATCTATTTGGTTGTGTGTTTATATATCTATTTGGTTGTGTGTTTGTATATCTATTTGGTTGTGTGTTTGTATATCTATTTGGTTGTGTGTTTGTATATCTATTTGGTTGTGTGTTTGTATATCTATTTGGTTGTGTGTTTATATATCTATTTGGTTGTGTGTTTATATATCTATTTGGTTGTGTGTTTATATATCTATTTGGTTGTGTGTTTATATATCTATTTGGTTGTGTGTTTATATATCTATTTGGTTGTGTGTTTATATATCTATTTGGTTGTGTGTTTATATATCTATTTGGTTGTGTGACTGTTCCATTTCCACTTTACTGAATGGACAGCGTGTAATGCTGCTGAAGGTTCATGCCTCAGGCGGTGTCTGAAGGCCAGGAAGTGCATCCTATCTCTCACGACCTGGCCCGGCTCTGACTAACACATTCTCAGCAGCACCAATTATAGCTCAGGCAGAGACGAGGTGCTGCCAGGCCATTAACACACCGCAGAGCGAGAAGAGGAAACTAGCTCAGTGCCACCAGGCAATCAAGAGGAACTGGAGTCAGTGTTCTGGGTGGATACACCATGTACGCTATGAGAGAATTGGCAGCTGGGACCAGGGGAGAGAAGATGACATGTGCGTCAGATGTGGCAGCGCCACTCATAACACTAAAGTCCCTTTCGTCCTTACCAAATCACGCTTGGCATCTGAGAGGGACTCACTACCTGGAAATGGCTGGTTCACATGGTGCTGCTTTGTAACCCTGGTCAGAGAGAGCAGACCCAGCCAATTAACTAACTTAGCAGAACCACAGGGTGGCATGCGAGAAAATACATCTAGGAATGTGTGTGACTGAGGACATAAGGAGGCAGACCGAATCATTGACAAGAGAAACGAGTGAGGAAGGTGAGAATAAGCAAGATAACTTTCTCTGAAATTAATATTCCCTTCGGCACACAGAACAATCCTACCATCCTGGTCCTGTGTGGCTCAGTCGGTAGAGCATGGCGCTTGCAATGCCAAGGGTCATGGGTCCGATTCCTGCGGGGGCCACCCATATGTAAAATTACAGTCATGTACGCATGACTGTAAGTCCCTTTGGACAAAAGTGTCTGCTAAATGGCATATACTTTAATATTTCAAATGGTAAACTCTAGATAAACCTGTTCCAGTAAGACCTATCCTCCCTCTGAATTAACATGTAAGAACAATGTTGATATGGTCGCTCCTCTCCACCTGGCACAGTAGCAGAGTTAAGGCAGTTCAAGGTGGTAGAAATGGGGTTAGAGCTGCTATGTGCACTGTAGCCTGCTATCCTGATCTGCCGGTTACTCCAGAGAGTTCCTTATATAAACACAATTGTATGTAATCAGCACAAGATACTACTGAGCCACTTAAATTTGAACTTTCAGTTGGACGTTTGGCAATAGAAGAGGAGAGATCGTAGATTTCCAGGCTTTACACCAACAGATGATCAGTATCTCTCCTTCATTACAACTCCATGGTAACTCTTCTTCAGGTGATTGTGAAACTGTGTCACTCTCTCATAATACCTCCTGAAAGGTGAGTCACCCACTGTAGGGCTCTCTTAAGAGTGGATCCCCAGACACACAGACTATGAGTATGTCCATCCCAGATGGAGTATGACTAAAGAATATTTTCCCTGTCATTGTCCTTGATAGCAGTGGCATGCTGGGGAAAAACTAGGGCAGGGTTTTATTTAGTCTGGTCACACAGTGATGGAAGATTTATAGAGTGATAGAGAGAGCATGAAGCTACCCTTACGAAAAACCACGTGGATTACAGGTGATCACATGGGAAGTGTTCCAAAAACACGTTTCATGTGATCACGTGATCTTATCTGACAAAGTGATAACATGAAACTCACATGTGATCAAGTAAAGTCTTCCAAAAAGTTTGCACATGTGAAGTGTTTCATGTGAAATCATGTGATTTTCCATGTGAAATCATGTGATTTTCCATGTGAAATCATGTGATTTTCCATGTGAAATCATGTGATTTTCCATGTGAAATCATGTGGTTTTCCATGTGAGATCATGTGATTTTCCATGTGAAATCATGTGATTTTCCATGTGAAATCATGTGATTTTCCATGTGAAATCATGTGGTTTTCCATGTGAAATCATGTGATTTTCCATGTGAAATCATGTAAGGGTAAGAGATAAACACTACTTTCTTCTGACTGATATCCCCACCAACAGACTTTACTGGTTTTGCACTGCAGTGAAAGAATGGAGGAGCTTTATATAATTGTTAAAGCAAATAAGGTTGTATAATTATGCATGACTTTTACATTTGGCCACTGTGCACACACACCTAGACACAGTTACACACACACTTGACCTCCTTGTAATATATGGTCCTTCAGCATTTATGACCTTTTTAAGTCTGTCATGCAATGCACGTGTGTGTACACACACACACACACACACACACACACAATTACACATGTGCTCACACATAGGTCACACTAAACTCTGCTGCTTCCAACTGCTCTCTGTTATAACTTGCGCAGTGTGCCTGTTGTTCTGCTGTTGCTATGGCAGCGCTGTTGGTCTCTAGTGACTGGGGCTAAATGTGTGGCAGCAGCACAGGTGCATTGTGGGGGAGTTGAGACGGACTACGAAGGCATCTGTGGAGGAGGCTGTGACAATGGGTCTTGCTCTTGCTTGTGTGTGCATGTGTATATCTCAGGATTGTTTATCGTTCTGTAACTTTGCTGCAGTTTAGTCTAATACCAGTTCAGTATGTCCCCTGCTCTGCTCCTAAATGGTGACTCAGCATCAGGATGGTAACTCAGACAGACATGTATGTACATGCCAAGAGGAGAGTTGACCCCACAGTGTCAGTAGCTCTGAGTCTATGAACACACAGCTGCCTCACATCAACACCATCATCCCAGACACCCTGGACCCACTCCAATTCGCATACCACCCCAACAGATCCACAGATGGTGCAATTATTGCACTACTCCACACTGCCCTAACCCACCTGGACAAAATTAATACCTATGTAAGGATGCTGTTCATTGACTACAGCTCAGCATTCAACACCATATAGTCTTCTCCAAGCTCATCACCAAGCTCAGGATCCTGGGACTGAACACCCCCCTCTGCAACTGGACCCTGGACTTCCCGACTTCCCGACCCCAGGTGGTGAATGTAGGCAACAACACAGCCGCCACACTGACCATCAACACGGGGGCCCCTCAGGAGTGTGTGCTTAGTCCCCTCCGGTACTCCCTGTTCACCCACAACTGCGTGGCCGTGCAAAAATCCAACACAATCAAATTTGCTGATGACACAACGGTGGTAGTACTGATCACTGACAATGATGAGGCAGCCTATAGGGAGGAGTTCAAGGACCTGGCAGTGTGTTGCCAGGACAACAACCTCTCCCTCAGTGTCAGAAAGACAAAGGAGCTGATTGTGGACTACAGGAAACGGAGGAGTGAGCACGCCCCAATCCACATCGATGGGGCTGTAGTGGAGCGGGTTGAGAGCTTCATGTCCACATCACCAAGGAATTAGCATGGTCAACACACACCCACACAGGCTGAAAAGATTTAGCATGGGCCTTCAGATCCTCAAAAAGTTATACAGCTGCACCATTGAGACCATCTTGACTGGCTGCTTCACCACTTGCGATCGAGTGTTCACTTTTCCTAGTCAATCACCAAACATTTCTTCAGAAAAGCCAATGATAAAGGCTTGCAATACTTTTTTTCTTCTGCGGTTGGTGGTACAGTAGGTGCACTTGATTCAGAACCCATGCGCACCGGGTAGGCAAAGTATTTTCATTTTGAACCATTTCATTTGTCTCAAAAGAAAGGCAGAGTTTATCTGGCGGACTGGGAGATCTGTGGCTAAATCGAGTGTGCATACTGCGCTGGTCAATCAGATAGCTAAAATCACTGTGCCTACAGCTTCCACGACCCCAGCCACAGCAAAGTTTGATACTAGCCTAGGTGAGATTTCATAACTTTTAAAACCTTGACCAGAGAGATTGTCAAAGAATACAGCAACGAGTTCATGTCTAAGTTTTTATTCAGGACTGTCAATACTGATTTTATTCCACACTATTACAAAAATAAAACGCACTTCTCCCTACTTCAACTTGCACTGCAGCTGCAATGAATGAGTAGCCAAGTGTATTGCTACCCCTGCGTTTTTATTATTGTAACAGCTCGTCGTGTCTATTCTAATATCTATGAATATTACACTTTTTCTGGTCATAAGAACAGCATGAATTTGTGCATGAGGCAGATGCTGTGCGACTCAAGTTTCGCCATCGGGTGGAAGACTGTCCCCCCTCTCTCTGGTCAGTCTCACCAGGAGGAAAGGAAGGGGAGAGCAGGGACAGTGAGAGGCGGACCCTCTGCTTCTCTCTCCGTCACTTCGCTGGGACTAATGCTGTGGAACTAGCAACTCAGGGTGTTCAAGACAACTGTGAACTCGGGAAAAAAACTAGATCCGACTGGGAAAATCATTTTGAACGGTCCTCCAACTCGTAATTCCATGTCGGAAACTCTTCGCATCTTTCTTGATCAGATTTTCCGACCTGAAGATCACTGACGTCATGATTTGACAAAAAAAGTTCATTTATGAAAATTACGATTTAGCAAGCTAGCTGGCTAGCTTTATTGGTGTTGTGACATGAGTATGAAATTGTAATTCGGGTTGTTTAATGTTTTAGGGACTCCTGAAACAACCAGCAAACCAGGCTGTCGTCTTGTGAAACAGTGGATGTAAAGAATCTAGCTAGCTAAAGCATTTACTGCAAATTGAATGTACAATTTTGTAAGCTTGCCTTGCTGATATGTGCCATGCAATGCAGATAGATGAAATAACGTAGTTAGCTAACTATTTTCTTGCTTATTGTGCAGTGGAGGATAAAAATACCTGTCTGCCTATAGATGTGTAGCTAGCTATGTAGCCGGTCTGTGTATGGACCATAAAATGTTTGGTATACATATTAGTTCAGAACCTAGCTATGAACCTCAGCTATCATAGCCAGTTGTATCAACTTCAAAACCATCTGAATGACATAAATGAAGCCTATGGATTGAGCAGAAAATAATATAATTTTTTGCCAAGGATGCAAGTCGTATATACATGTAGTTATTACCATATGCAGGAGATCCCCACACTGTAGCCTGTACATTTAATATATTCACTGATAATGTACTCTACCTTGGCAAATTAAGGTACAGTTCAGGTATGAATGTCTTTGAGATCATTTTTTTTGTCATATCCAATACCAGGAGTATCAAATTCCAGTCTTTGAATGAAGCTGTGTCTGCATGTATGCATTACAATTATACACTTCAAAAGTGTTTACCAATCTTGGTCCTGGGACAATGGTTACACATTATAACTATGCAATAGACTAGAAACATGATTTAACTAGTTAAAGTCTGATTTGTAATTCATATACAGAAATATTTTGTGTTTTTAAACGCCACACTACACTTCCTATGCATCATGCAAATACTCTAAAACTGGTTCATCTCAATATCTAATTTCCTTCATCTGCATTTATCTGATAAACACAGGATAGTAGTATTTCATCAAATGAGAGACTTAATTTCAACCAGTAGAGAATGTGAAAGGCTTTATTGAAAGAAGTTTGTTTTCCAAGTGTTATAAATACATAATACATATTATAATTGTAATATTATAAATACAAGTTCAATCTGTAGTTCAGTGCACATCTGTTGTGCATTATAAAAACAGAGGGAGAAAGAGGTAATGAGAGAGGTGTAAAAAACAGAAAGGGAAATAGGTAAGAACATAGGAGCAGAGAAGACAGCATATGATTAATGAATCACAGTGCTACCCTAATATTCTCTCAGTTCATCAAAATGACATAGTGTCTCTAGTGGTGTCTCCTAACCAGCCTTGGGCTCCCAGTCGGCCTGAAGGTTATCTTAAGAGCGGGTGAGGTGGTGATGACGGGACAGGTGGTTGGGATACTCTCTCACATCAAAACATGCCTGCAGACGAGAGACAGATGGAGAAAGAGAGAGCATGTTTAAGCCTTGTGTTTTTTCTTTATTCTAACACTGTTTGTCATCATAATCATCAGGAGGTGAAATGAAAAACTGACCTTGAATCATTAACTCTGGGACTACTGCACATCTATCTGTATTTCAATGTAAAGCATTTCTTTAATAATACTTCCTGTTGACCTGACCAAGTGACCTCTGATCATGCTGTTCCCTCTATGTAGCCAGTTCAGATGCGGGAGGGGTTCACCGACACAGCTGATATACTATAACCTAGAGGATTTAGGGAGAAGGGGTGAGAGGGTTGAAGTGAAGGAGAGAGACCATTGAGAAAATAAGTTAGTTAAAGAGACAGTGTTCAACAGGAATCTGTGTATGGCCTCACCTGGTGTCCACACTTAAGTGGCTGCAGAGTACTTTATATTGAAAAACATGCACAAACACACTAGGACAAACAATATAGCGGAGTTATAGAAATAATGAAGTGTCTTACTATTCTCCATGGTTTGCTCTCTTGCCTATTATTTGAAGGCGGAAGGAGCCACAGTTTTACACCTGAGCCTGTTTACTGCACAACACAATCCATCAATCAGATTGATACAGGTGTTTAAGTGTGGGTTATAGGGTGTGTAATTGTTCTACATTTTTTCAATATGGGTGACTTAAATTGCCTGTTTTGTTGTTGTACAGACATCACACACTTACCTAAACAACACCCTCCCTCAGCTGAGAAGTATAAATCAAAGGGAGAGACACAGGGAATTGAATAACTGCAGTTGGCATAGCTAAGTAAATGGAAGAATACTCTTATTGCAATGTGGATGGCTCTTAAAAGAGGCTTTGGTTGTGCATAGTGTAGTCTATGGTGTTTCCAGGGAACAGCACCCTCTTCGAAGAGGTAGGAGGTGAAGCTAGGAGGAGGTGAATACAGATTGCCTCTCTTGCTGCGTTATGCTGAGCTGTAGTCACAAGAAACAGACTTAGTTATACTTAAACTAGACCACACTGAAAATTATGATAATATTACATCCGTCCTCACTTCTAGGGAATGGAACTACACAAAAGTACTTGCCCTATCCAGAATAGCCTACTCTCTCACTTTGACAGTTGGGGCTGCTATCCTTTCACCCTCCTCCATGGCTGTTAGCTAGCTCCGTACAAATACATTTGGCAGTGATAAATACATCAAGATTACTAGCTAATATTAAGTTAGGTAGCTGGTGACATTTAATTCACTTAGCTAGCTATCTATACTGTCACGCCTGCTCCCGCTCTGGCTCCCCAGCATTACGCACTCCCGCCAACATCCTTCCCCTCGTCACGCACAACAGCGATTATTGGACTCATTGATTGTCATATGTCCTTGTATTCCCGTGTGTTGACGCTGTTCCTGTCTTGTTCCATGTCTGTTCCGATTCAATGTTTGACTCCCTGTACCTGCTTCTCTACTCCAGCATCGGTCCTTACATATACAATATGTAAAGTTGGCTAGATAGCTAACTAGCCACGTTAGCAGCTCTTTTGAGTTAGCCTGCACTGTAGCTAGTTAGCTAATAATAGATAGTCGTTTTTTACATTTTAGAAATGTATTTACTTACTTGAATAGCTACTCCCAGCCATGTGGAAGATTGGAAACAAGGTTGTTTGTCACCAGAGTGTTTTAGAGCATATTACTATTTAACTATTTACCCATTTAATAACCAGACCTTTATACAAACTTGCTATGCTGAATTCTTGACGCACAATCCAACATGCTGCCATATGCTGCCAGTACGCCCACAAGCGAGCCACTCTGGAAGGCCTACGTGGTACGCAGCAATTTACTGTGTGTGCTAGTGAACACGAGTTGTAACTGCAAGGCACCCAACTGCAAGGCGCGACAGAGGTTGGTGAGTGGGGCCCACCTCCCTGTCATCCAGGACCTTTATACCAGGCAGTGCCAGAGGTTGGTGAGTGGGGCCCACCTCCCTTTCATCCAGGACCTTTATACCAGGCAGTGTCAGAAGTTGGTGAGTGGGGCCCACCTCCCTGTCATCCAGGACCTTTATACCAGGCAGTGTCAGAGGTTGGTGAGTGGGGCCCACCTCCCTGTCATCCAGGACCTTTATACCAGGCAGTGTCAGAGGAAGGCCAAAAATCAAAGTCAAATACTCCAGCCACCCAAGTCAGACTGTTCTCTCTTCTACCGCACCGCAAGCGGTACCAGTGCACCAAGTTTGGAACCAACAGGACGCTGAACAGTTTCTACCCCCAAGCTATAACAACGCTGCTAAATAGCTATGCGAATGGCTACACGGACTACCTGCAGTTACCCTTTTTTTCCGTACTCTCTTGCACTAACTCTATGCTCACACAGTTGTCACACACAGATACTTACACTGACACCCCAACACACAGGTTCACGCTCACCACATATGCTGCTGCTACTGCTCCACATACGATGCTGCTACAGCTGCCTATTATCTATTCTGTTGCCTAGTCACTTTACCCCTACCGATATGTACATACAGTTGAAGTCGGAAGTTTAAATACATTTAGGATGGAGTCTTTAAAACGTGTTCCTTGTTCAGAGGAGCAAGCCAACAACACAGCTAAAACAATAACTTCAAACTGAAGCTGGAAAGACTGAGAACCTTTTTTCCTTTACCATTTTTCAATTCACATTTCTTTGTCTATATCCCCAAAAATTATGCCAGCTGATTCATGATTTCGAATGGCTGAGAAACGCTGCCTGCCTCTCTCTCATGTCCCGACCACTACATGGAGATCGAATTTGAATATTGAAACTGTTGCAAATGTCAGACAGACAGTAAGGTTTATACAAAATATCTGCTGTTAAACTAAATGTCAGTCTAAAATAAATGTGAGATAATGTCTAGATGCTTTTTATAGTGGAGATCAAGTTTATAATTGACCTGCCTGGGCTGATGAGACAGTGGCTTGCGCAGTCAAATGGAACAGATTAAATAGGCATTTTAATGTCATAGATTTAGCGGAATTGTGTTCATTCCCCTAATTATTGTTCATGTATTTAACCCTCTGTTTCCCCCATGGTGTTGTGCGGGATTGTTTTATGTCATGTTTGGTAATGTTGGTGGCTGGTTATTTCGACGGGTGCTGTTTCTTGCCTGTGTGTAAAAGTTGATGTTTGTATTGTTTTACCTTGCACCATTCATTATTCTGAGTAAAGTTACGTTGCTCCCAATTCTCTGCTCTCCTGCGCCTGACTGCATACACCAGCTACACTCACCATTCTGACACCCACCTGTTGTATTATATACACAAAGACAATGTACCAGCATTGACTTATTAAGACAAAGCTAAATATGTCAAAATAATGGTTTATTTCTCCCGACAGGATCCGCAGAGAGGATTTGGTCTTCACCTCAGGTTTATGAGAGAACTGCCTTACCCCCCTCTATGTTAATCATTTAGGACATTTCAAGTCTTAAATGGGCGAAAAGGCATTACTTTTTGGGTTAAAAGAGATTCAAACTAGATACCTGTCTGGTGACATCAGTATATTCCAAGCATTAATTTCTCCAATCCAAAAACATCAGGGCATCTGTTTTAGAAAGAGGACAAAATTAAGATGTCTTAGCATAAATTCAATCATCAATGGTTGGTTCCTAGATCTGTTAAGATTGTCAAAGGGCAAAGTGCAGTAGTGCACATCCTTCACATCCATTTTAGGTGTGTTTGCTGTCCTACAGACGAGTCTGTTCCTCTCAACAGGTCCAGAGCCAGGGGTGGAGCGCCTGATCAAGGTTGAAGAGAGGGTTGCTCTGTCCCCCAGATATGGCCACTTGTGGAACAGGCACTAGTAGGGAAAGGGGGATACTTAGTCAGTTGTCCAACTGAATGTATTCCACTGAAAGGTGTCTTCCGCATTTAACCCATTTAACCCGCATCTAACCCTCTGAATCAGAGAGGTGTGGGGGGCTGCCTTAATCAGAGTGGGACTCAAGTCACTTGTCATGGCCATACTCACCTCACAAGGTCTTTCACATGACCACTTGCACAAGCCATCCTCTGTCCCTTTGCATTTGATATGTGCCTCAGTGAGTAGACAGAAAGCTGTCAGAACACATCTTGAACTTTTAAGCATCACTTAGGAAGACGTTCAGCTGCATGGCAAATATCAGATTGTGTTCCTCCTGACAGGATCTGCAGAGAGGATGTGGTCTTCACTACAGGTTTATAAATAACTGCTCTACCGCGTGTTCACTATTTATGACACATCAGGTCTTAAATGGGCAAAGAAGGTTCTTGTTGTGTTGTCAGCAATACCTACATCACATGAAATTGTATGACTTGACACCACTTGACTGTAAACCATGGGATTGGTTATGCCATACTGCTGAGCAAAATCAAATACTTGACATAGCAACCAGAACTTAGTCAATATCTCATGCGTACCTGGGCTGGGCCATAATTGACTAGTAACTGTACTGAATGAATGCACACTGACTTTGACAGGTCAAGGTCATTCTACTATGAGGTCAACCCATAGACATAGACTGTATAAATAAAGGGTCAACCAGCTGAATGCTTGCAACATTATAGCAGTTCACGTGTCGCGCACAGCACAGCTGGGGAAAATCTCTGATAAAAGGATCCAGCAGACAAGCATATCAAGACACCGCGGTAACCATTGACTGAAACATTTGCAGATATGGCCGTAACGATTAACGAAATCAAATATTTGCACAGTTCTGAACCTTCTTCTTTGACATTGGGTTGGCGAATCGCATCCAACTTTTAAGGTGCATACACCGCTACCTACTGTACAGGAGCGTAAGGCCAGTCTAGGCCTACCTACATTACATTCTCTTCATGAGTCCTGTTCCTTTAAGTGAAACAGATCCCTAAACTTCCCTCCACTCTCCTCCCCCCACTACATCACCCAAACCTCGTCACACAATCTCTCCCTATCAATGTCATACAGTTCACAGAATATCAAAACATGCTCCATTGTTTCCTCCACTAAACACTCAGCATACAGAGCTGTTTCATGTCTCTCTATCATCCTAAACCTGGCATTGAAACCTGAGTGCCCAAACCGTAGTCTACTACACACAATTTCCTCTCTCATACATCCCATACTCCCTGCCTCTTCCCTATCTGACTGGAGCGCGCAATAAAATTGCCTCCTCTTACTACTAGCATCCCACTCCCTTTGCCAAAGATAGAGCCCTGACACCCGGATCAAGGACTTGACTTCCCTGTCCCCAACAGGACCTGAATACCCCTTCTCTTCTCACAGCACTCTTAGCCACCACATCAGCCTTCTCATTACCCTCCACACCCACATGGACGGGAACCTAGCAAAAGCTTACCACCATTCCCGTCCTTTCCAGTCACATTAACAGCGCCATCATCTCCAAAAACAAGTCTCCCCTATCCGACCTGTCCGTCTTCACATTACTTAACACTGCAGCCCAATCAGAGCAGATCCCCACCGAGTGGTTTCACCTCCTACGCCCATCTCAAATCTATAATCATGGCCATCAACTCAGCCGCATACACTGACACATTATCATTTAACCGCTTACATACAAAATCTGGGATATACACCCCTGCCCCCACCCTACTGCTGACTGGATCCTTTGAACCATCTGTATATATCCTTAAAATCTCTCCGCACACCGTCTCAAGTCCTCACCCCATTCTTTCCTACCCTCAATCATATCCACATCTACACTTGGTTTCAGAAAAAGCCACACTATACACCTGCAATGCCTCAACAGGTGCCGTCCTGAAGGCATCCACACACAATCTCAGGGCCCTTGACTGTATCCTGTCCAGACGCTGTAGTAGCATTTTGGCTGTCGATCCATATACCCATATACCATATACCAACCCATAATCCTAAAATTACCTGATCAAGGCCTGATACATAAACAACAGTGTTTGTCTATCCGACCCCCAATCATATCCTGCCACCTCCCTCATGAGGTTCAGCACCTTCCTACACTTCATTTCAATATACTCAACATGTCTCTTCCATGTAAGCCTCTCATCTCACCTACCTAAACTCAGACACCCTACCTATTAAAAAAGCCAGCTGAGACCCTGTGTCTCTTTTTCAAGGGAGACCTGGCCATGGCAGCAAAAATCAATACATTACAGAATTAAAACATACAATACAACATGATTCAGCCTAAAAAAAAGCATTTACACTCCTCTATCAATATTTTAAATTCCTTCAGTGGCACTACGGGGTGCCTGAGGACATAGTCTCTGATCTGGGCCCCCAGTTCAGGTCCAGGGTCTGGAGAGCGCTCATGGAACGTCTGGGGGTCTCTGTCAGTCTTACTTCAGGTTTTCACCCCGAGAGTAACGGGCAGGTGGAGAGAGTAAATCAGGATGTGGGTAGGTTTCTGCGGTCATATTGCCATGACCGGCCGGGGGAGTGGGCGACATTCATCCCCTGGGCAGAGATGGCCCAAAACTCACTCCGCCACTCCTCCACTAACCTCTCTCCTTTCCAGTGCGTACTGGGGTATCAGCCGATTCTGGCACCGTGGCATCAGAGCCAGATTGAGGCTCCTGCGGTGGATGAATGGTTCAAGCGCTCAGAGGAGACCTGGGACTCCGCCCATGTGCACCTACAACCGGCCGTGAGGCTGCAAAAAGCAAGCGCCGACCGTCACCACAGCGAAGCCCCGGTGTTCGCACCGGTGGATAGGGTCTGGCTCTTGACCCGAAACCTGCCCCTCCGCCTGCCCTGCCGGAAGCTGGGTCCGCGGTTTGTGGGCCCATTCAAAGTCCTGAGGAGACTGAACGAGGTATGCTACAGGTTACATCTTCCCTTAGATTACTGTATTATACCCTCGTTCCATGTGTCTCATCAGAGGTTCCTCTGCCCCCTCTGGACATCGAGGGGGCCCCGGGGTATGCTGTTCGAGCCATCCTGGACTCGAGGCGTCTGGCGAGGGGCCTTCAGTACCTCATGGAGTGGGAGGGGTAAGGTCCAGAGGAGAGATGCTGGGTGCCGGTGGAGGACATCCTGGACCCTTTGTTGCTGCGGGATTTCCACCGTTCCATTTTCCATTTGTTCTGTCTTTGTCTTATCACACCTAGCTTCACTCACCAATCACTTGTTTATTATTTAACCCTCTGTTCCCCATGTTGTATTTATGAGTGATTGTTATTTGTTTTGTGGATTATTGTCAGGTGTTGCACTTTTGTTTTAGACCGTGTTTTTGGCACTGTTGTGTGTTATGTGCTGTCATTTGCTAACTGGTATTAAAGTGCGCCTGTTCATTATACTCCGCTCTCCTGCACTTGACTTCGCCTCCCAGGTCAGGGACAAAGTTGTGGAGAAGTACAGATCAGGGTTGGGTTATAAAAAAAATATTAGAAACTTAGAACATCCCATGGAGCACCATTAAATCGATTATTAAGAAATTGAAAGAATATGGCACCACAACAAACCTGCCAAGAGAGGGCCGCCCACCAAAACTCACAGAGCAGGCAAGGAGGGCATTAACTGGAGAGGCAACAAAGAGACCAAAGATAACCCTGAAGGAGCTGCAAAGCCCCACAGCAGAGGTTGGAGTATTTGTCCATAGGACCACTTTAAGCCGTACACTCCACAGAGCTGGGCTTTACGGAAGAGCAACCAGAAAAAAGCCATTGCTTAAAGAAAAAAATAAGCAAACACGTTTGATGTTCGCCAAAAGGCATGTGGGAGACTCCCCAAACATATGGAAGAAGGTACTCTGGTCAGATGAGACAAAAATTGAGCTTTTTGGTCATCAATGAAAACGCTATGTCTGGCCCAAACCCAACACCTCTCATCACCCCAAGAATTCTGTCCCCACAGTGAAGCATGGTGGTTGCAGCATCATGCTGTGGGGATGTTTTTCCATCGGCAGGGACTGGTAAACTGGGCAGAATTGAAGGAATGGTGGATGGCGCTAAATACAAGGCAATTCTTGAGGGAAAGCTGTTTCAGTCTTCCAGAGATTTGAGACTGGGACGGAGGTTCACCTTCCAGCAGGACAATGACACTAAGCATACTGCTTAGCTCACTCGAGTGGTATAAGGGGAAACATTGAAATGTCTTGGAATGGCCTAGTCAAAGCTCAGACCTCAATCCAATTGAGAATCTGTGGTATGACTTAAATATTACTGTACACCAGCGGAACCCATTCAACTTGAAGGAGCTGGAGCAGTTTTGTCTTGAAAAATGGGGAAAAATCCCAGTGGCTAGATGTACCAAGCTTATAGAGACATATCCCAAGATTTGTAGCTGTAATTGCTGCCAAAGGTGGCTCTACAAAGTATTGACGTTGGGGGGATGAATAGTTATGCACGCTCAAGTTTAGTTTTTTTGTCTTATTTCTCGTTTGTTTCACAATAAATAAAAAATTGCATCTTCAAAGTGGTAGGCATGTTGTGTAAATCAAATGATTACTACAACCCCCCCCAAAAAGAATATATTTTAATGCCAGGTTGTAAGGCAACTAAATAGGAAAAATGACAAGGGGGGTGAATACTTTCACAAGCCACTGTATGTATTCTTCAATTACATCGAGCTGATTTCTGACGTGCTGTCCCTTCTTTTTACGTAGTGTATTTCTGTATTGTTTTAGTAATTCACCATAAGTGAAGGTGTAGACTCAGGTTTTCTGGGTCTCTATGTTTTTGTTTGGATAGGTTTCTCAATTTCTTTCTTAGGTTTTTGCATTCTTCATCAAACCATTTGTCATTGTTGTTCATTTTCTTAGGCTGTCTGCTTGAAATGTTTAGATTTGATAGGGAAGCTGAAAGGTCAAATATACTGTTTAGGGTTTCTACTGCTAAGTTTACACCTTCACTATTACAGTGAAATGTTTTGTCCAGGAAGCTGTGTAAAAGGGATTGAATTTGCTGTTACCTATTTTTTGGGGGGGGGGGTAGGTTTTTACACTACTTTCCTTCCATCTATAGCATTTCTTAATATTGTACAGTTCCTTGGGCTTTGTTGTCTCATGATTGAGTATTGCTCTGTTCAGGTAGACTGTGATTTTGCTGTGATCTGAAAGGGTGTTAGTGGGCTGACTGTGAACCCTCTGAGAGACTCTGGGATGAGGTCAGTAATATGCAGTACTACTGCCAAGGAATGAGCTGTAGGTGTACCCACCATAGGAGTCTCCAACAGCCTGCCTCATAGTAAGCACCACGTCACAGTTAAATGTGTATTTTTTAAGAGAAACGCCATGGCGGCTGCGGTGCAACTTAGAAATAGCCCAAATACCCGCTACGGGTATTCAAAGTGGCACAATGTGTCAGAAAACCGCAAACATGGCAACACTGCTGGAAAATGATGGGTCTCCTATAGTTTCTCAAAGACACATGCAAAATGTATGGCAAATATGTATGTAAACTAAGCTTCAAACCAGTATAACGAGCAACATCAGACTTAAGTTTCAACATATGTCCGTCCAAACGTTGGTGTAAAATGTGACGTGAATATTTGGTGCAAGTAAATGATGAAGCAGTGCTAGTTAGCACTAGTTCTCGACTGTCCACTAGTGCTAACTGTCCACTACAACTACCAAAATCCATTGCTTCATGCAAAACCCAATCCGATTAGTCTGTCTGTTATGCCAATCAAACAGCAGAGGGCTCCAATCGCCTGCAATGCGGTAGTACATTGCGTTACGTAGCTGCTTGTTGTAATCGTTCATATTATAGCCCAGTGTTTGTAATCCGTTGTAATCAACCTGACGCAACTTCGTGTGTTTACTACTCACTCATCTGTTATTTTAGATCAATTATACGATAGTAGTCTGCGATAATGAAGTGAAAACAGCGTTAAATGTTGCTTTGTTTTTTATTTCGTGCTGATTGGTCTCTAGTCCAGACATTCATTGCCTGTTTTTTACGCCCGGGGAGTGGGGTTGAAGTCTGGCCTCTAGCTGCGGCTGCAAATTAACTTAATCTTTTCTCAGTATCGTCCTGCATTGAAACATTTTTATTTTATAAATATGGCAGTGAGGGGGAACCTGTAAACTAAATGACTGTCAGAAATATCGCCTCCATTTGTCATATGGTAAGGAGCCAAAGCGCTATATTGCCTGCTGCAGTCACTGTTGGGAACCTTGTGTAATGACGATGAGAGAGGGTCATGGTCGAATTGCTCCTTGGGGCTCGAGCTGATCGGCTGTAGCAATCAATCCACCGGTCCTTGCTTGACGGGGATGCAAATGGTGCGGAAGGGTCCAACATTTCGGAAATGTAGCTCTATCTTGAATGAATCGTCAATCAAGTACAAGGGTGGAGCAAAACCCCCAGACAATCTGCCCTCCCTGGAATGAGTTTGACACGTGATCTAGAAGGTCCCTATATCACACTATACATTCGTGTGCCCTTATAACTGTGTAATTAGGCCTAAGTACAATGTAACAAGTAATTATAATACTCCTAGTTGTTACACTGCATTAATAAGGACAATAATGTAAAGTGTTAACTTTTTTTACTAACATCACCACCACAAAATGGAATGTGTTTATTGAATCTGGCAGTTGATAAAGATTAAAAACTTGAGGAAAGTGTCAAGTTTTAAAGGTCAGGAGTGTTATTGTGATACAGAGCATTTGATTAGTGATGAAGGGACCTAATATTGTTATCATCTGGTCTTTGTTGTTTTTCTCCTTTGTACTAATGTTTGTATGCTTTGGTTGAACAGTATTATTTAGATGAGACAAGCAAGTGTATGTTGTCTAGTTTGATAAAACACTTAATGTATCTTTGGGGATATGAGCACATGCTCAGCTGTGTGTGTGTGTGTGTGTGTGTGTGCGCGCGCGGACGTGTATGAGAAAGTGAAGCTTCAGAACTCAGTCAAAATTAATATCAGAGACAACAAAGCAAAGTATTCTGTTCTGCTTTGACTGGGAGAGAATGACTGTGATTTAAAGACTAAAGCAACTTTAGCAGAAGTCTCTCAACAAAGCCACAGCTTCATCTGGAACCTCTCTGAGTTCTGGTTAGTCAATGGGCTCTGTCAGGAGATAAGTGGCCTGTCTCTCCACTCTGAGAATGTTAAATGCTCTTGAATCTTTACATTGTAATAGGTCTACTTACCCCCCCCCCCCCCAAGTTAAGAGGTTGGTACTGAGTTTCTCAGACGATGAAACCAAAGGATTCCTGACTTCCAGTAGTATGAATAGGTTTGCGTTTGTGATGGGAAATTGCGAGCTTTATGAAGTCGACTGCCAGTCAATGTCAGAAATAATCTAGGCATTTATCTGAAGCAAAGGTTAGGCTATTATGTGAAACATAGACATGTGCAGCATGTGACCTCTCTATAAAGAGGTTTTGGTTTGTCAGTTCCCTGCTATATAGTTGCCAAGATGACTTCCAGGAGATAGAACAGACACGTGTGAGTGGGACACTCCAGATGATGATGTGGAGTCTATTTCATGCATAATAAGGATGTTTGACAGTGCGCATTAGAGCTTGTGTTCTCTCTCTGGTCTCCCTTAGGGCATCAATGCCTCTGCTCTAGAGAAAGCCATTGGTCCGGAGCAGTTCCCAATCAACGAACACTACTTTGGATTGGTCAACGTAAGTGTAATTCACTTGGTCACCTTCTGGATGATCATTATATACAGTGGGGCAAAAAAGTATTTAGTCAGCCACCAATTGTGCATGTTCTCCCACTTAAAAAGATGAGAGACGCATTTCATTTTCATCATAGGTACACTTCAACTATGACAGACAAAATGAGAAAAAAAATCCTGAAAATCACATTGTAGGATTTTTAATGAATTTATTTGCAAATTATGGTGGAAAATAAGTATTTGGTCACCTACAAACAAGCAAGATTTCTGGCTCTCACAGACCTGTAACTTCTTCTTTAAGAGGCTCCTCTGTCCTCCACTCGTTACCTATATTAAAGGCACCTGTTTGAACTTGTTATCAGTATAAAAGACACCTGTCCACAACCTCAAACAGTCACACTCCAAACTCTACTATGGCCAAGACCAAAGAGCTGTCAAAGGACACCAGAAACAAAATTGTAGACCTGCACCAGGCTGGGAACACTGAATCTGCAATAGGTAAGCAGCTTGGTTTGAAGAAATCAACTGTGGGAGCAATTATTAGGAAATGGAAGACATACAAGACCACTGATAATCTCCCTCGATCTGGGGCTCCACGCAAGATCTCACCCCGTGGGGTCAAAATGATCACAAGAACGGTGAGCAAAAATCCCAGAACCACACCAGGGGACCTAGTGAATGACCTGCAGAGAGCTGGGACCAAAGTAACAAAGCCTACCATCAGTAACACAGGACCAGGACGACTGATCAGTGTAAAGGAAAGAATGAATGGGGCCATGTATCGTGAGATTTTGAGTGAAAACCTCCTTCCATCAGCAAGGGCATTGAAGATGAAACGTGGCTGGGTCCTTCAGCATGACAATGATCCCAAACACACCACCCGGGCAACGAAGGAGTGGCTTCGTAAGAAGCATTTCATGGTCCTGGAGTGGCCTAGCCAGTCTCCAGATCTCAACCCCATAGAAAGTCTTTGGAGGGAGTTGAAAGTCTGTGTTGCCCAGCAACAGCCCCAAAACAAAATACCAGCAACAGTGTGTGAAAACCTTGTGAAGACCTACAGAAAACGTTTGACCTCTGTCATTGCCAACAAAGGGTATATAACAAAGTATTGAGATAAACTTTTGTTTTTGACCAAATACTTATTTTCCACCATAATTTGCAAATAAATTCATAAAAAATCCTACAATGTGTTTTTCTGGATTTTTTTTCCTTCTCATTTTGTCTGTCATAGTTGAAGTGTACCTATGATGAAAATTACAGGCCTCTCATCTTTTTAAGTGGGAGAACTTGCACAATTGGTGGCTGACTAAATACTTTTTTGCCCCACTGTACACTGGCGTCCTTTTTAGAACATGCTGTCCACTAGGTCACTACTGAGTTATGTTTCCCATTGGACAGGTGATTGGTGTTGACGCTTTGTGTTAGAAGCAGGTTGTTTTGTCTGTATCACTGCTATTTTATTTCAGTTAGTAAAACAAAAAAATCTTTGAGTAGCTTCTGTTACCAACTAGTTTGTTTGCCAACCCTTCAGATGGAGATTGTTGATACTCAAAGCAGAGTGTGGCTGCTTTATATTCATTAATCTATCTGGCTCTTATATCACTTTTAGGTCTAAGAACTAGGTTTGCAAAATTCCTGGAACTTTCAATAAGAAAGAGGGGTGAGATTCTTACTTCCCTGTTTTTCCTGAAAATCCCGGTTGGAGGATTCCTGGAATCGGAAGGGAATAAGCAGGAAATCCGGAATCCTCAAACTAGGATTTCTGGAAAACCATGGAATTTGTTGAAAGTTCCTGGAATTTTGCATCCCTAATAAGAACACAAAGCATCTCTCCTTGTGTATACACAGTCATTGTTGGAGGTTACTGTCATGCTGCTTGCATCTTTCCTCCATGTTTACAATCTTAAGTTTACCGTTCCTCAAACACACACACTCATAAGAATCTCACCCCTCTTTCTTTCTGGGTGGACCCTCAGTTTGGGAACACTTGTTACTGTAACTCGGTGCTTCAGGCCCTGTACTTCTGCCGCCCTTCCGGGAGAACGTGCTGACCTACAAGGCCCAGCAGAAGAAGACAATGAATGGTCTGCTCACGTGTCTGGCAGACCTCTTCCACAGCATTGCCACCCAGAAGAAAAAGGTGGGAGTCATCCCGCCCAAGAAGTTCATCTCACACCTGCGCAAGGAGAATGGTGAGACAGACTACACCAAACCTAAATACAATCACTGTCTGCCCTGGACTGACTGGGAGAGGGGACTATGGTGGTATACCATCATAGCTAACATGTTATATAGCTTAAACCTGCCATATGATTGGTGTTGGTAGTAAGTCAAGACTGCTGAGACCAGTTGCTTTGAATCAAGTTTTCAGCTCAGATAGGCATGTTTTGAGCTGAGGGTAGGGAAGGGCTAGAGGGGCAGTAGAAGTGTTTTTGTCAGGTGGTTGTCACTGTCGGGTGAAGGGCAGGTGCATGTTGTGGTGGCGGTAAGGTCATTCAGAGCATGGAACTGGAATAGAGGCAGATTGTTCTCAGTAGTCTGACTCCAGGAAGCACTCTCTATGAATGAACAATGAACATCTCTGTGTGAACTAGGGACTGGTCAGCTGCCTTCTCTCTTTCACATTCTCTCTCTCCACTTTCACTTTTCACACACGTATCTGATTTATGTGTGTCCATGTGCATCAATGTGCCCTGATTCACCTTGAACACGACTGTTGACTGACTGACCACCTCTTCACACAGACCCTCCAAGTGTTGCCCTAACAGCCCCTGTTCTGTGTCTCCCCCTACAGACCTGTTTGATAACTACATGCAGCAGGACGCCCATGAGTTCCTCAACTACCTGCTGAACACAGTGGCAGACATCCTGCTGGAGGAGAAGAAGCTGAACACGGTGGCAGACATCCTGCTGGAGGAGAAGAAGCTGAACACGGTGGCAGACATCCTGCTGGAGGAGAAGAAGCTGAACACGGTGGCAGACATCCTGCTGGAGGAGAAGAAGCTGAACACGGTGGCAGACATCCTGCTGGAGGAGAAGAAGCTGAACACGGTGGCAGACATCCTGCTGGAGGAGAAGAAGCTGAACACGGTGGCAGACATCCTGCTGGAGGAGAAGAAGCTGAACACGGTGGCAGACATCCTGCTGGAGGAGAAGAAGCTGAACACGGTGCCAGACATCCTGCTGGAGGAGAAGAAGCTGAACATGGTGCCAGACATCCTGCTGGAGGAGAAGTAGCTGAACACGGTGGCAGACATCCTGCTGGAGGAGAAGAAGCAGGAGAAGCAGAACAGACGCCTCAAGAACAACGGAACGGCCATCACCACGGAGACCGAGAACAAGACCATGGAGCCCACCTGGGTGCATGACATCTTCCAGGGCACGTTGACCAATGAGACGCGCTGCCTCAACTGTGAGACGGTGAGTCCATCAGGGCCGTTGTTTCTGTGGTAGTGGGTTTTATGTTCTCTGATAATGGTCCTAATTCCACCAAGTCATGTGAGACATAAACACTTATGTAAGAATATTTTATTGATTCATTTTCCTTACTGTCCACAAAAATGTGTGTCTTGCTTTTTTACTCAACCCCCAAGACCCTTCCTCAGCAGTGTTGGTAATGCTTTGTCAGTACCCTACCAATCCATCTGTTCCTGTGAGTCCCTGTGAGTGTTGTCTCTGTCCTTACTCCCTGCGTCCCACAGAGGGATTAGCTCTGTCTGTAATGAAGGAGGAGATGAGGAGATTGTGAGCTGAGCTCTGACATAGATCCTCCACGCTGTGCCACCGGGCTCCCATTATGCCACTCTCAGAGCAAAAGACAGGAGGGAGGAAGGCAGAGATTGGCCCCTAACAGTCGTCTTCATCACGCTACAGGCACTCAGCTTCTCACTGATACATCCTTACAACCCTATCACAACACATCAAAGAGACCTGCTCTCTCATCTCGTGTACCAGCGTGTGAGCTGGCATCGGAGCAGGGCAGCATCAATTCATCTCATCTCTCTGTCTGTCTCTCCCTGTCTCTGTGTATGTGGCAGGTCAGCAGCAAAGATGAGAACTTTCTGGATCTTTCTGTGGACGTAGAGCAGAATACATCAATAACACACTGTCTCAGGTAATATTTACAGTGCTTTAGGAAAGTATTCACACCCCGTTTGTTGTGTTACAAGGTGAGATTAAAATTGATTTAAAATAGATTTTTTGTAAACGATCTCACAAAATACTGAAATGTCTGGAAGAAAAATTCAAACATTTGTAAAAATATATATAAAAAATTAAACACTAATACACACTGGGAGTATACAAAATATTAGGAACACCTGATTTGTCCATGACAGAATGACCAGGTTAAAGCAATGATCTCTTATTAATGTCACCTGTTAAATCCACTGCAATCAGTGTAGATGAAGGGGAGGAGACGGGTTAAAGAATAATTTTTAAGCCTTGAGACAATTGAGACGTGGATTGTCCAGTCCCAAGTCCTAAGAATATGTTGTGGGCACTCACAGCCTCCCGGGTGGCAGGAATGCACGTAGAGTTGGGAGAGATGCGACTTCAGCTGACCATGACATATTGGGTAAATCTAAAAGGACACATGGTTACACATCCTACTAAAAAGGTACTCCTAGAGTGCTGGGAACATGAACTAAATCTGAATACAAGTTTTGGGTGGATCGGCAATGGCATGGCGATAGAGATGGGGTTGTTTGGGAGGGAGTTTAGCCCCTCTGTGGTTCTTCCTACTATCCCACCTTGGTGTCTCCCTCAGCCAGTGATAGATCTAGGGTTGCTTGAGAGGGTAAAAGATGTTGAGGAAGGAGTAGATTCAGTTGTAAGTGAACATTTTAGGAACACTGTACTATGCTTTCTTGAATATATTCACAGATGTGTCTAAGGGACATTAAACAGGGAGGACAGGTGCAGGGAGGACAGGTGCAGGTGCAGACTTTAAGGTGGCTGTGACAAAAAGAGCAACAGATCATTTATCTGTTTACACAATGGAGTTGATGGCCATACTCCTGGCTGCAGAGTGGGTGGAGGAGGTGAGACCAGACAGGGTAGTCATCTGCTCTTGACTCCTGTGCAGCACTGATGAGCTCAAATTATTTTGTATATCATGGTAGACAGGATGTATTGTATGAGGTTTTGTTGTGCTTGTATAGGGTGAGACAGATGGGGTGTATTTGTGGTGTTCTTCTGGGTATCAGCTCATGTGGGAGTAGAGGGGAATGAGGAGGTGGATGTTATTGCCAAGCAGGCTCTTGAACACCCTAATGTTGGACATGTCAATCAGTAAAGCAGAAGCCAAGGGGTTGATGAAAATAGTGGTTAAAAACAAATGGCAAGAGTTGTGAAAAAGGAAGGGATTTTTTTTGTGTAAACCTTATTTTACCAGGTAATTTAGCTGAGAACACATTCTCATTTACAGCAACGACCTGGGTAATAGTTACAGGGAAGAGGAGGGGGGGGGTGAATAAGCCAATTGTAAGCTGGGTATGGTTAGGTGACCGTATGAGGGCCAGATTGGGAATTTAGCCAGGACACCAGGGTTATCAGCCAGTGCCATGGGATCTTTAGTGACCACATAAAGTCAGGACACCCGTTTAACATCCCATCCGAAAGATGGCACCCTAAACAGGGCAATGTCCCCAATCACTGCCCTGGGGCATTGGGATATTTATTTTTTAGACCAGAGGAAAGGGTGCCTCCTACTGGCCCCCTAACACCACTTCCAGCAGCAGTTGATCTCCCATCCAGGACTAACCCTGCTTAGCTTCAGAAGCAAGCCAGCAGTGGGATGCAGGGTGGTATGCTGCTGGCAAAAGGAAGACACCTGTATAAGATTCAGGAAAAGGTGGGGGCAGGGAGGTCATCAGGCTGAGAGAGAAGGGAGAAAAGTGTAATCACAAGGCTGAGACTGGGACACACAAGGCTCAATAGTACATTGAAAGTGGTGGGGAAACATCGACTGGGAGGTGTGATCATTGTCAGGAGGAAATGGAGACAGTGGAACACGTTCTATTTCAGCGGCAGAAATATGGGAGGTAAAAGAAGCGATTGTTATTAGATTTGAGGAGTAATGGGGTTGAAGAACCAAGATTAAGTGAACTGCTGGGGAAATCTTCAGGGGATGTAGTATTTAATTTTCTATTTAGTTTCCTTAGGGACACAAGAATATTGGGTAGGATTTAGACCTTCACTGTCTCTGGTCCACACTCCAGTTCAGTTGTTGGCAGTAATGCATCTTAAAGTTGGTTGCCAACTGCCATAAAAATCCACAGAATAATAATAATAAGAAGAAGAAGACATGGATTGTGTATCTGTCAGAGGGTGAATGGCAAAATATTTGAGTGCCTTTGAACGGGGTATGGTAGTAGGTCCCAGGCGCACCGGTTTGAGTGTGTCAAGAACGGCATTGCTGCTTAGTATTTTACGCTCAACAGTTTGGTCCAAGAATGGTCCACCCAAGGGACATCCAGCCAACTTGACACAACTGTGAGAAGCGTTGGAGTCGACATGGGCCAGCATCCCTGTGGAACGCTTTCAACACCTGGTAGTCCATGCCCCGACGAATTGAGGCTGTTTTGAGGACAAAAGGGGGTGCAACTCAATATTAGGAAGGTGTTCCTAATGTTTTGTCCACTCCGTGTATCTTGATTACATAAGTATTCAACCCCCTGTGTGTGTCAATACATGTTAGAATCAACGGTTGGCTGTGATTACAGCTGTGAGTCTTTCTGGGTAAGTCTCTAAGAGCTTTGCACACCTGGATTGTACAATATTTGCCCATTATTATTTTCAAAATTCTTCAAGCTCTGTGAAATTGGTTGTGTTGATCATTGCTATACAATAATTTTTCATGTCTTGCCATAGATTTTCAAGCAAATCTAAGTCAAAACTGTAACTCGGCCACTCAGGAACATTCACTGGCTTCTTGGTAAGCAAGTGCAGTCTAGATTTGTGTTTTAGGTTATTGTTCTGCTGAAAGGTGAATTAATCTCCCAGTGAGCAGATTGAACCAGGTTTTCCTCAAGGATTTTGCCTGTGCTTAGCTATTTCAGTTTATTTTTATCCTGAAAAACTCGCCTGTCTGTAACGATTACAAGCATATCCATAACATGATGCAGCCAACACTTTGCTTGAAAATATGGAGAGTGGTCCTCAGTATTGTGTTGTATTTGATTTGCCAAACATAACACTTTGTATTCAGGAAAAAAACTGAATTGCTTTGCCACATTTTTAGCAGTATTACTTTAGTGCCGTGTTGCAAACAGGATGCATGCTTTGGAGTATTTGTATTCTGTACAGGCTTCCTTCTTTTCACTCTGTCATTTAGGTTAGTATTATGGAGTAACTACAATCAAATCAAATGTATTTATATAGCCCTTCGTACATCAGCTGATATCTCAAAGTGATGTACAGAAACCCAGCCTAAAACCCCAAACAGCAAGCAATGCAGGTGTAGAAGCACGGTGGCCAGGAAAAACTCCCTAGAAAGGCCAAAACCTAGGAAGAAAACTAGAGAGGAATATAGGTGGATAGTCCTCTTCTGGCTGTGCCGGGTGGAGATTATAACAGAACATGGCCAAGATGTTCAAATGTTCATAAAGTCATCATGCCAGGTAGTCCTGAGGCATGGTCCTAGGGCTTAGGTCTTCCGAGAGAGAAAGAGAGAATTAGAGAGAGCATACTTAAGTTCACCCAGGACACCGGATAAGACAGGAGAAGTACTCCAGATATAACAAACTGACCCTAGCCCCCCTGACACATAAACTACTGCAGCATAAATACTGGAGGCTGAGACAGGAGGGGTCAGGAGACACTGTGGCCCCATCCGATGATACCCCCAGACAGGGCCAAACAGGAAGGATATAACCGCACCCACTTTGCCAAAGCACAGCCCCCATACCACTAGAGGGATTTCTTCAACCACAAACTTACCATCCTGAGACCAGGCCGAGTATAGCCCACAAAGATCTCCGCCACGGCACAACCCAAGGGGGGGCGCCAACCCAGACAGGAAGATCACATCAGTGACTCAACCCACTCAAGTGACGCACCCCTCCTAGGGACGGCATGAAAGAGCACCAGTAAGCCAGTGACTCAGCCCCTGTAATAGGGTTTGAGGCAGAGAATCCCAGTGGAAAGAGGGGAACCGGCCAGGCAGAGACAGCAAGGGCGGTTCGTTGCTCCAGAGCCTTTCCGTTCACCTTCACACTCCTGGGCCAGACTACACTCAATCATATGACCCACTGAAGAGAGGGGTCTTCAGTAAAGACTTAAAGGTTGAGACCGAGTCTGCGTCTCTCACATGGGTAGGCAGACCATTCCATAAAAATGGAGCTCTATAGGAGAAAGCCCTGCCTCCAGCTGTTTGCTTAGAAATTCTAGGGACAATTAGGAGGCCTGCGTCTTGTGACCGTAGCGTATGTGTAGGTATGTACGGCAGCACCAAATCAGAGATATATAGGTAGGAGCAAGCCCATGCAATGCTTTGTAGGTTAGCAGTAAAACCTTGAAATCAGCCCTTGCCTTAACAGGAAGCCAGTGTAGGGAGGCTCAGCCCCCTTAAGTTAATACTTTGTAGCGCCACATTTTGCTGCGATTACAGCTGTAAGTCGCTTGGGGTATGTCTCTATCAGTTTTGCACATCGAGAGACTGACATTTTTTCCCATTCCTCCTTGCAAATCAGCTCGAGCTCAGTGAGGTTGGATGGAGAGCATTTGTGAACAGCAGTGTTCAGTTCTTTCCACAGATTCTCGATTGGATTCAGGTCTGGACTTTGACTTGGCCATTCTAACACATGGATATGTTTATTTTTGAACCATTCCATTGTAGATTTTGCTTTATGTTTTGGATCATTGTCTTGTTGGAAGACAAATCTCCGCCCCAGTCTCAGGTCTTTTGCAGACTCCATCAGGTTTTCTTCCAGAATGGTCCTGTATTTGGCTCCATCCATCTTCCCGTCAATTTTAACCATCTTCACTGTCCCTGCTGAAGAAAAGCAGGCCCAAACCATGATGCTGCCACCACCATGTTTGACAGTGGGGATGGTGTGTTCAGGGTGATGAGCTGTGTTGCTTTTACGCCAAACATAACGTTTTGCATTGTTGCCAAAAAGTTCAATTTTGGTTTCATCTGACCAGAGCACCTTCTTCCACATGTTTGGTGTGTCTCCCAGGTGGCTTGTGGCAAACATTAAATGACACTTTTTATGGATATCTTTAAGAAATGGCTTTCTTCTTGCCACTCTTCCATAAAGGCCAGATTTGTGCAATATACGACTGATTGTTGTCCTATGGACAGAGTCTCCCACCTCAGCTGTAGATCTCTGCAGTTCATCCAGAGTGATCATGGGCCTCTTGGCTGCATCTCTGATCAGTCTTCTCCTTGTATGAGCTGAAAGTTTAGAGGGACGGCCAGGTCTTGGTAGATTTGCAGTGGTCTGATACTCCTTCCATTTCAATATTATCGCTTGCACAGTGCTCCTTGGGATGTTTAAAGCTTGGGAAATATTTGTGTTTGCTGCACTGAAAGTAAAGGGGCTGAATAATTTTGCACGCCCAATTTTTCAGTTTTTGATTTGTTAAAAAGGTTTGAAATATCCAATAAATGTCGTTCCACTTCATGATTGTGTCCCACTTGTTGTTGATTCTTCACAAAAAAATACAGTTTTATATCTTTATGTTTGAAGCCTGAAATGTGGCAAAAGGTCACAAAGTTCAAGGGGGCCGAATACTTTCGCAAGGCACTGTATCTAAAATAAACAATGATTTATTGTGAAGGTGTTGGCTATATTACATACAATTTATCCGGAGGCTGCATTCATTGTAGCTGGGGATTTTAACAAGGCTAATCTGAAAACAAGACTCCCTAAACTTTATCAGCATATCGATTGCACAACCAGGGGTGGAAAGACCTTGGATCATTGTTACTCTAACTTCCGCGACGCATATAAGGCCCTGCCCCGCCCCCCTTTCGGAAAACTGACCACGACTCCATTTTGTTGATCCCTGCCTACAGACAGAAACTAAAACAAGAGGCTCCCACGCTGAGGTCTGTCCAACGCTGGTCCGACCAAGCTGACTCCACACTCCAAGACTGCTTCCATCACGTGGACTGGGAGATGTTTCGTATTGCGTCAGATAACAACATTGACGAATACGCTGATTCGGTGTGCGAGTTCATTAGAACGTGCGTTGAAGATGTCGTTCCCATAGCAACGATTAAAACATTCCCTAACCAGAAACCGTGGATTGATTGCAGCATTCGTGTGAAACTGAAAGCGCGAACCACTGCTTTTAATCAGGGCAAGGTGTCTGGTAACTTGACCGAATACAAACAGTGCAGCTATTCCCTCCGCAAGGCTATCAAACAAGCTAAGCGCCAGTACAGAGACAAAGTAGAATCTCAATTCAACGGCTCAGACACAAGAGGCATGTGGCAGGGTCTATAGTCAATCACGGACTACAGGAAGAAATCCAGCCCAGTCACGGACCAGGATGTCTTGCTCCCAGGCAGACTAAATAACTTTTTTGCCCGCTTTGAGGACAATACTGTGCCACTGACACGGCCTGCAACGAAAACATGCGGTCTCTCCTTCACTGCAGCCGAGGTGAGTAAGACATTTAAACGTGTTAACCCTCGCAAGGCTGCAGGCCCAGACGGCATCCCCAGCCGCGCCCTCAGAGCATGCGCAGACCAGCTGGCCGGTGTGTTTACGGACATATTCAATCAATCCCTATACCAGTCTGCTGTTCCCACATGCTTCAAGAGGGCCACCATTGTTCCTGTTCCCAAGAAAGCTAAGGTAACTGAGCTAAACGACTACCGCCCCGTAGCACTCACATCCGTCATCATGAAGTGCTTTGAGAGACTAGTCAAGGACCATATCACCTCCACCCTACCTGACACCCTAGACCCACTCCAATTTGCTTACCGCCCAAATAGGTCCACAGACGATGCAATCTCAACCACACTGCACACTGCCCTAACCCATCTGGACAAGAGGAATACCTATGTGAGAATGCTGTTCATCGACTACAGCTCGGCATTCAACACCATAGTACCCTCCAAGCTCGTCATCAAGCTCGAGACCCTGGGTCTCGACCCCGCCCTGTGCAACTGGGTACTGGACTTCCTGACGGGCCGCCCCCAGGTGGTGAGGGTAGGCAACAACATCTCCACCCCTCTGATCCTCAACACTGGGGCCCCACAAGGGTGCGTTCTGAGCCCTCTCCTGTACTCCCTGTTTACCCACGACTGCGTGGCCACGCACGCCTCCAACTCAATCATCAAGTTTGCGGACGACACAACAGTGGTAGGCTTGATTACCAACAACGACGAGACGGCCTACAGGGAGGAGGTGAGGGCCCTCGGAGTGTGGTGTCAGGCAACTGCACCGCCCTCAACCGTAAGGCTCTCCAGAGGGTAGTGAGGTCTGCACAACGCATCACCGGGGGCAAACTACCTGCCCTCCAGGACACCTACACCACCCGATGCTACAGGAAGGCCATAAAGATCATCAAGGACATCAACCACCCGAGCCACTGCCTGTTCACCCCGCTGTCATCCAGAAGGCGCGGTCAGTACAGGTGCATCAAAGCTGGGACCGAGAGACTGAAAAACAGCTTCTATCTCAAGGCCATCAGACTGTTAAACAGCCACCACTAACATTGAGTGGCTGCTGCCAACACACTGTCAATGACACTGACTCAACTCCAGCCACTTTAATAATGGGAATTGATGGGAAATGATGTAAATATATCACTAGCCACTTTAAACAATGCTACCTTATATAATGTTACTTACCCTACATTATTCATCTCATATGCATACGTATATACTGTACTCTATATCATCGACTGCATCCTTATGTAATACATGTATCACTAGCCACTTTAACTATGCCACTTTGTTTACATACTCATCTCATATGTTATACTGTACTCGATATCATCTACTGTATCTTGCCTATGCTGCTCTGTACCATCACTCATTCATATATCCTTATGTACATATTCCTTATCCCCTTACACTGTGTATAAGACAGTAGTTTTTTTGGAATTGTTAGTTAGATTACTTGTTCGTTATTACTGCATTGTCGGAACTAGAAGCACAAGCATTTCGCTACACTCGCATTAACATCTGCTAACCATGTGTATGTGACAAATAAAATTTGATTTGATTTGGATATATTAGACTTTAAAATGTAGATGTTCTAAAGGTCTGCATCAGTGGCTTGTAGGCTGTGTGTGGAAGCCAGGAAATGCTAAATGTGTTTATGTTAATTAACTGTCAATTACTGATGTTTGTTGGCCATCAGACCTGTTTATATGGCTCAAACAGAATGTTTCATCATTTGTTGTCTCACTCTCTGGTTTACTCAGAAAATCGATGCCCAGGCCATCGAAGAGTTCTATGGGTTGACGTCAGACATCTCCAAGAACTCAGAGTCTGGATACATCCAATTCTATCAGTCCAGGGAGTAACTGGAATAAACACCCAGCCAGAGAGAGAGAATGATTGGAACTCTGACCCTGACCCCTCTCTGAGTCATGTGCCAACGCCATTCTCTCTCTCACTGCCTTCCCTGGGTCTGCCTGGACTTCATTTCCCATAACCCCATGCTCTCCCTCCCTGCATTCAGCATGCTGGGAAGACTGTGTAAACTGCCTTTTGTCCCTCAGCATCTGGACAGCACTTTAGAACAACAACAACAAAAACAAACAGTCACAACAACAAGGAGCAGGAAACATAAAGAAGCTACAACGGGCTGGTGTGTGATGCCCGTATGTCTCCACATGGGGCCAGGTCTGGAGGTCTGAAGACCCACCTTGGGTCACTCTTCCTGGGTCTGCCTGGCATACAGAGCTGGCTGGACTGGTACAGGTACAGACTGCTATGGGAAAGAAGATTGTAATATTTGTATATCTGTATAGTATGTCTATTTTCACGCAATGTCATAAGTTCATAAATACTTTTAGTAGGGTTATCCCGTGACCTTATATTTACAATGTCCAGCCCATAGATGTATTCTACCTGGGGAATGGCTAGAGCTGGGATGGAATGGAAGTTTTAGGGAGAGATATAAACTAGTTGAAAGAGGGTCTATGCATCTAGTGTCGCTGAACTGCATGTTTTGGTGTTCACTGTTTGAGCTGGTGTAGATTCAACTTGAGTTGTGACCAATCCAAACCTATTCATTGTAATGCTGAGATATGGTAGTTCTACAGAAGACCAGGATGCATGTAGCTCTCTGTCTGCTGCTCCCGTCCCCTAACATAGAGACTGGCCCAGGCCCTAATGCTCCTCTCCCAAGTTATAACCATGTTGTGATCCAGCCCCCACTCTAGAACATAGTCACTCACTGACACAAACTACATCTCTACTAGTCTCTAGACTAGTTTGGTTTCTTTCTAATCCCTGTTTTGTAAAACACTATTTATTGCTCTTATTTATTTCTAATGTTTTAATGTTGACTGTGCTGGTAGGTGGAGGAGATTGTGCCTCAGGGCTTGACCCATCCAGACTCAATCTTGTCTTGTTTTGTATGTAACATCTCCCCCCTCACTGAGTCTCGTAGGTCAGTGTTTCCCAACTCCGGTCCTCGAGTACCACCCAATGGTACACATTTTTGTTGTATCCCTGGACAAATATTCCTGATTGAACTCATTGAGGCCTTGATGATTAGTTGACAAGTTGAATCAGGTGTGCTTGTCCGGGGCAACAATTAAAATATGTACTGTTGGGGGTACTGGAGGACCGGAGTTGGGAAACACTGGTGTAGGTAACATACATACAGCGCTCTATGGGGTTGACAACGTCTTTAGTAGCTTTACTTTGAAGTATGTGGATAGCTGGACCCTGTCCAAAGAACCACATAATCCACAGTTGTCAGGTATCATGAAAAGGAGTGTTTCTCACAGTGAGATTGGTGCAATAGGAGGTCAAGTGAGCTGATAAGATGCCGACTTCCCTTTGAAGAAAATATATATGTTGATATTAAATGTTGGTATGCTTTGCTACCAGCTAGTCTCCTCCCAGTCAGTAGTGTGTATCTGTGTGAGATGATCAAAGGAAGTAGAACTATTTTGCTAGGTGCATTATGGGGCAGCGGTCAACATAATGTTGGTATGATGACAGAACGTTCCTGTTCATTCTTCTTCCTATGTTGAAATATTGGTGTCTTTACATGTGTTCTTGTAACACCTTGTTATTTTGCATAGTTGTCCCCCCCATTGTTAGGTACTTGACTTGGAACCAATGTTCTTTACTCAGAAGCTGTGCCTGGCAGACACTGACAAGTTGTGTTTAGTGTTAAGGTTTACCATCCCATACGGTTAGGACCATGTACTGTAGACTATAACCATATCAAAGGTCCATATAGAGGTATATGAAGAAGCAATGCTTCTCACTGTCCTGTGGCACTCGAATTCACTGTGATACTGGAAGTATACCGACTCAAATGCATCTCGCTAAGTGTGAAATAGAGATGATTTGGCTTATGTGTGTGTTTCTGTGCCCTCTCCTTATTATGTGAGTCAGCATTTTATGTAATGTGTGAGAGAGTGCATAACTGCCTATCTCCTTCTGTTAGTATAACCGGTGAATGATGATTATATGTGCCAAACTGGAGTCTCTAATGACTTGAAAAACTGGAAAAGAACTGTAACAGATTTTCTCTGCTAAGATACAAGTGTATATATACATTATGCATAAAAGACAGATAAAATATATAGGAAATATATATTTTTAAACCTAGGAGCTAAAGCACTAAGAGAGAGTAGTTACTTAAAAACAAACCCTGTTTAGAAATATGATGCTGCTTTACAATAAACCAATCAGTCAGTCAATCACATAACCAACTAATCACACAATAGTAACACAATCGATGAGACACAATCGATGAGTCACAATCAGTCAGTCACTTTGAGGTTTTGTTCATTACAGGCTTAACAGAACCATGGTAGATGAAGAGGACACTAGCCAGCACTGTTTGAAGATTTTTAAATGGGTTATGATGAGCAGAGATATGTGTGTGCTAATCTTCAAATATTTGTTCTGCACACACCGTTATACTAACTTTAAACAGGCAGCCCAATTCTGATAATTTCTCCACAAATTGGTCTTTTGACCAATCAAATCAGCTCTTGCTCAGACCAATTATTGAAAAGAAAATCAGAATTGGGCTACCTGTCTAAACGCATCTCTCTCAAGAGCTCTGTCAATGCACTCAATGTGGTCTTATCAATCTATAACAAGTCTCCGGTTGGACTCTGGTGTAGTGCCTAGAGATGGAGACGTACTGTTATAGCTTGGTTTGATAAGAGTAGATGATAAAGGGAGATCCAGGCACTAGATAACTCGCAATTCTAATGAATTTTTTGTAAACTGAAAGTGCACTTTACTAGTGATATTCTTTAATAAGAACCACACTTCTTGGATTTCCCTTTCCTCTGTTCAATAAAAAGACTATTAACTGAGGGACTGGGCTTTTCAAACATTTTGTTAGTCATGTTCTTTGTATTTGTATTTTCAAAGAGTTCTCAACCCCCTCACCAGCTACTCATTCTCCCTTTGTCCTCTTCTCCTCCTTTTACCCACTTCTCCTCCTTTTACCCTCTTCTCCTCCTTTTACCCTCTTCTCCTCCTTTTACCCACTTCTCCTCCTTTTACCCTATTCTCCTCCTTTTACCCACTTCTCCTCCTTTTACCCTATTCTCCTCCTTTTACCCACTTCTCCTTTTACCCACTTCTCCTCCTTTTACCCTATTCTCCTCCTTTTACCCTATTCTCCTCCTTTTACCCACTTCTCCTCCTTTTACCCTATTCTCCTCCTTTTACCCACTTCTCCTTTTACCCACTTCTCCTCCTTTTACCCTCTTCTCCTCCTTTTACCCTATTCTCCTCCTTTTACCCACTTCTCCTTTTACCCACTTCTCCTCCTTTTACCCTATTCTCCTCCTTTTACCCTATTCTCCTCCTTTTACCCTATTCTCCTCCTTTTACCCTATTCTCCTCCTTTTACCCACTTCTCCTCCTTTTACCCACTTCTCCTCCTTTTACCCTCTTCTCCTCCTTTTACCCTCTTCTCCTCCTTTTACCCACTTCTCCTCCTTTTACCCACTTCTCCTCCTTTTACCCACTTCTCCTCCTTTTACCCACTTCTCCTCCTTTACCCTATTCTCCTCCTTTTACCCTATTCTCCTCCTTTTACCCTATTCTCCTTTTACCCTATTCTCCTCCTTTTATCCTCTTCTCCTCCTTTTACCCTATTCTCCTCCTTTTATCCTCTTCTCCTCCTTTTACCCACTTCTCCTCCTTTTACCCTCTTCTCCTCCTTTTACCCACTTCTCCTCCTTTTACCCTATTCTCCTCCATTTACCCTATTCTCCTCCTTTTACCCTATTCTCCTCCTTTTACCCTATTCTCCTCCTTTTACCCACTTCTCCTCCTTTTACCCTATTCTCCTCCTTTTACCCTATTCTCCTCCTTTTACCCTCTTCTCCTCCTTTTACCCACTTCTCCTCCTTTTACCCTATTCTCCTCCTTTTACCCTATTCTCCTCCTTTTACCCTATTCTCCTCCTTTTACCCACTTCTCCTCCTTTTACCCACTTCTCCTCCTTTTACCCTCTTCTCCTCCTTTTACCCACTTCTCCTCCTTTTACCCACTTCTCCTCCTTTTACCCACTTCTCCTCCTTTTACCCTATTCTCCTCCTTTTACCCTATTCTCCTCCTTTTACCCTATTCTCCTTTTACCCTATTCTCCTCCTTTTATCCTCTTCTCCTCCTTTTACCCTATTCTCCTCCTTTTACCCTCTTCTCCTCCTTTTATTCTCTTCTCCTCCTTTTATCCTCTTCTCCTCCTTTTACCCACTTCTCCTCCTTTTACCCACTTCTCCTCCTTTTACCCTCTTCTCCTCCTTTTACCCACTTCTCCTCCTTTTACCCTATTCTCCTCCATTTACCCTATTCTCCTCCTTTTACCCTATTCTCCTTTACCCTATTCTCCTCCTTTTACCCACTTCTCCTCCTTTTACCCTATTCTCCTCCTTTTACCCTATTCTCCTCCTTTTACCCTCTTCTCCTCCTTTTACCCACTTCTCCTCCTTTTACCCTATTCTCCTCCTTTTACCCTATTCTCCTCCTTTTACCCTATTCTCCTCCTTTTATCCACTTCTCCTCCTTTTACCCTATTCTCCTCCTTTTATCCTCTTCTCCTCCTTTTATCCTCTTCTCCTCCTTTTACCCACTTCTCCTCCTTTTACCCACTTCTCCTCCTTTTATCCTCTTCTCCTCCTTTTATCCTCTTCTCCTCCTTTTACCCTATTCTCCTCCTTTTACCCCATTCTCCTCCTTTTACCCTATTCTCCTCCTTTTACCCTATTCTCCTCCTTTTATCCTCTTCTCCTCCTTTTATCCTCTTCTCCTCCTTTTATCCTCTTCTCCTCCTTTTACCCACTTCTCCTCCTTTTACCCTATTCTCCTCCTTTACCCACTTCTCCTCCTTTTACCCTCCTTTCCTTCCTCCTTTACCCACTTCTCCTCCTTTTACCCTCTTCTCCTCCTTTTTACCCACTTCTCCTCCCTTTTACCCTATTCTCCTTTTACCCACTTCTCCTCCTTTTACCCACTTCTCCTCCTTTTACCCACTTCTCCTCCTTTTACCCACTTCTCCTCCTTTTACCCACTTCTCCTCCTTTTACCCTCTTCTTCTCCTTTTACCCACTTCTCCTCCTTTTACCCACTTCTCCTCCTTTTACCCTATTCTCCTCCTTTTACCCACTTCTCCTCCTTTTACCCTCTTCTCCTCCTTTTACCCACTTCTCCTCCTTTTACCCTCTTCTCCTCCTTTTACCCACTTCTCCTCCTTTTACCCACTTCTCCTCCTTTACCCACTTCTCCTCCTTTTACCCACTTCTCCTCCTTTTACCCTCTTCTCCTCCTTTTACCCACTTCTCCTCCTTTTACCCCTCTTCTCCTCCTTTTAACCCACTTCTCCTCCTTTTACCCTATTCTCCTCCTTTTACCCACTTCTCTCCTTTACCCACTTTCTCCTCCTTTTACCCACTTCTCCTCCTTTTACCCTCTTCTCCTCCTTTTACCCACTTCTCCTCCTTTTACCCTCTTCTTCTCCTTTTACCCACTTCTCCTCCTTTTACCTCATTTCTCTCCTTTTACCCACTTCTCCTGCCTTTTACCCACTTCTCCTCCTTTTACCCACTTCTCCTCCTTTACCCTCTTCTCCTCCTTTTACCCACTTCTCCTCCTTTACCCTCTTCTCCTCCTTTTACCCCTCTCCTCCTTTTACCCCTATTCTCCTCCTTTTACCCCTCTCTCCTCCTTTTACCCTATTCTCTCCTTTACCCTATTCTCTCCTTTTACCCTATTCTCCTCCTTTTACCCTCTTCTCCTCCTTTTACCCTATTCCTCCTTTTACCCTATTCTCCTCCTTTTAACCCTATTCTCCTCCTTTTACCCTATTCTCCTCCTTTTATCCTCTTCTCCTCCTTTTACCCACTTCTCCTCCTTTATCCTCTTCTCCTCCTTTATCCTCTTCTCCTCCTTTTATCCTCTTCTCCTCCTTTTATCCTCTTCTCCTCCTTTTACCTCTTCTCCTCCTTTTACCCTATTCTCCTCCTTTTACCCATTCTCCTCCTTTTACCCTATTCTCCTCCTTTTACCCTATTCTCCTCTTTTACCCTATCTCCTCCTTTTACCCTATTCTCCTCCTTTTATCCTCTTCTCCTCCTTTACCCACTTCTCCTCCTTTTACCCACTTCTCCTCCTTTTATCCTCTTCTCCTCCTTTTATCCTCTTCTCCTCCTTTTATCCCTCTTCTCCTCCTTTTACCCACTTCTCCTCCTTTTACCCACTTTCTCCTCCTTTTACCCTCTTCTCTCCTTTTACCCACTTCTCCTCCTTTTACCCACTTCTCCTCCTTTTACCCTATTCTCCTCCTTTTACCCTATTCTCCTCCTTTTACCCTATTCTCCTCCTTTTACCCTATTCTCCTCCTTTTACCCTCTTCTCCTCCTTTTATCCTCTTCTCCTCCTTTTACCCTATTCTCCTCCTTTTACCCTATTCTCCTCCTTTTACCCACTTCTCCTCCTTTTACCCTATTCTCCTCCTTTTACCCACTTCTCCTCCTTTTACCCACTTCTCCTCCTTTTACCCACTTCTCCTTTTACCCTATTCTCCTCCTTTTACCCTATCTCCTCCTTTTACCCACTTCTCCTTTTACCCTATTCTCCTCCTTTTACCCTCTTCTCCTTTTACCCTATTCTCCTCCTTTTACCCTATCTCCTTTTACCCTATTCTCCTCCTTTTACCCTATTCTCCTCCTTTTACCCTCTTCTCCTCCTTTTATCCTCTTCTCCTCCTTTTACCCACTTCTCCTCCTTTTACCCACTTCTCCTTCTTTTACCCTCTTCTCCTCCTTTTACCCTCTTCTTCTCCTTTTACCCTCTTCTCCATAACCCACTTCTCCTACTTTTACCCACTTCTCCTCCATAACCCTCTTCTCCTCCTTTTACCCTCTCCTCCATAACCCACTTCTCCTCCTTTTACCCTCTCCTCCATAACCCACTTCTCCTTTTACCCCCTTCTCCTCCTTTTACCCCCTTCTCCTCCTTTTACCCTCTCCTCCATAACCCACTTCTCCTCCTTTTACCCCCTTCTCCTCCTTTTACCCCCTTCTCCTCCTTTTACCCTCTCCTCCATAACCCTCTTCTCCTCCTTTTACCCTCTCCTCCTTTTACCCCCTTCTCCTCCTTTTACCCTCTCCTCCATAACCCTCTTCTCCTCCTTTTACCCTCTCCTCCTTTTACCCCCTTCTCCTCCTTTTACCCCCTTCTCCTCCTTTTACCCACTTCTCCTCCTTTTACCCCCTTACCACCACTGGCTGGAGCGATTAAAAATGATGGTGCTGATGTTGCTTCCAGAGGCAGTTTGGAACTCGGTAGTGAGAGTACAACCAAGGACAGACAATTTTTACGCGCTTCAGCACTTACAGTTGACCGGGGCCACACTAGCAGGGTGGAAATGACACTTATTGGAAAGGTGGCATCCTATGATTGTGCCATGTTGAAAGTCACTGAGCTTTTCAGTAAGGCTGTTCTACTGTCAATGTTTGTGGCGATTGCATGGCTGTGTGCTCGATTTTATACATCTGTCAGTAACAGGTGTGGCTGAAATACCTGAATCCACTCATTTGAAGGAGAGTACACATACTTTTGGATATATAGTGTCTCTATTTACTCATCCTCACCCACTCCTCTCTGTTCTCCCCTTCTCTACCCTCTCTCGCTCCTGTTACTGAATCTTCCCTCTCTCTCTCTATCCTCTCCTCGCTCCCTCCCTGCAGATCAAGTGAATGCACTCTGACAGCCGACTGTGTATTCTAGTTGCTAGCACACTGCGCCAAACAATGCAGTACAGAGGGCTAGTAGGCAAGCCAGGCTCCTTTAGCTCGACACATAATAATAAGAAGAAGAATTTGTCCTATTTCATGTGTGAATTGGAAATGTGTTTTTTGCTTATCCCAACTCTCCCTGAGACGCCCTCGGAGAGTGGAGTCACTGCCAGGGTCTGCTATTATCAACGGCGACCCTGGAGCAATTCGAGTTATGTGCCCCTCAAGGGCCACAGACAACAATGTGGGTGGGTACAGTATGTGTGTGTAGTTATGTGGAATGACTGTGTAAACATGTTTGTCCGTCCGTCTGCCCATCCTTCCGTCCGTTTGTCTCTGTGGGCATTAGAGCATTACTAGGGCAAAGTAGTGCAAGTTATCTGTAATCAGTGAAAACAGCCAGAACAGGGTGCCTAACCAGGCCAGATCTGATCTGAGATCATAGTTAGTGATGTCAGAGGTTCTGCCTCATCATGATTACAGCTCTGAGTGTCTCTGCATCTGCCGCATTATTGTAATTACAGATAATTATAATAATTATCTGCATAATTAGCTTTGTAGCAGCAGAATGATGCTAATGATGAATGTCAAAGGGCAAGAAACATGTCACTAATTAAATAATTCCATTAAATAACTGATTAAATAATTACATAAATCCCTGCTATCTGGTAAGTGATACATTTTTTCCCTCAACAATCTACACACAGTACCCCATAATGACAAAGTGAAAACTATTTCTTCTAAACATTTTTGCAAATGTATTAAAAATGTAAAAAACAGATACCTTATTCACATAACTATTCAGACTCTTTGCTATGAGACTTGTGCATCCTGTTTCCATTGATCATCCTTGAGATGTTTCTACAACTTGATTGGAGTCCACCTGTGGTAAATTAATTTGATTGGACATGATTTGGAAAGGCACACACCTGTCTATATACAGTGGGGCAAAAAAATATTTAGTCAGCCACCAATTGTGCAAGTTCTCCCACTTAAAAAGATGAGAGAGGCCTGTAATTTTCATCATAGGTACACTTCAACTATGACAGACAAAATGAGAAAAAAAATCTAGAAAATCACATTGTAGGATTTTTTATGAATTTATTTGCAAATTATGGTGGAAAATAAGTATTTGGTCACCTACAAACAAGCAAGATTTCTGGCTCTCACAGACCTGTAACAACTTCTTTAAGAGGCTCCTCTGTCCTCCACTCGTTACCTGTATTAATGGCACCTGTTTGAAGTTGTTATCAGTATAAAAGAAACCTGTCCACAACCTCAAACAGTCACACTCCAAACTCCACTATGGCCAAGACCAAAGAGCTGTCAAAGGACACCAGAAACAAAATTGTAGACCTGCACCAGGCTGGGAAGACTGAATCTGAAATAGGTAAGCAGCTTGGTTTGAAGAAATCAACTGTGGGAGCAATAATTAGGAAATGGAAGACATACAAGACCACTGATAATCTCCCTTGATCTGGGGCTCCAAGCAAGATCTCACCCCGTGGGGTCAAAATGATCACAAGAACGGTGAGCAAAAATCCCAGAACCACACGGGGGGACCTAGTGAATGACCTGCAGAGAGGTCAGAGACAAGATTGTGTCAAGGCACAGATCTGGGGAAGAGAGGCAAATCATTTCTGCAGCATTGAAAGTCTGCAAGAACACCATGGGCTCCATCATTCTAAAATGGAAGAAGTTTGGAACCACCAAGACTCTTCCTAGAGCTGGACGCCTGGGCAAACTGAGCGATCGGGGGAGAAGGTCCTTGGTCAGAGAGGTATAGCTGTGCAGCAATGCTCCTCATCCAACCTGACAGAGCTTGAGAGGAACTGCAGAGAAGAATGGGAGAAATACAGGTATGGAAATCTTGTAGCATCATACGCAAGAAATCTCGAGGCTGTAATTGCTGCCAAAGGGGCAGGTAGCCTAGTGGTTAGAGCATTGGGCCAGTAACCGAAAGGTTGCTGGATCGAATACCTGAGCTGACAAGGTAAAAAATCTGTTGTTCTGCCCCTGAGCAAGGCAGTTAACCAACATCTACTGTTCCTCGGGCGCAGAAGATGTGGATGTTGATTAAAGCAGCCCCCTGCACCTCTCTGATTCAGAGGGGTTGGGTTAAATGCGGAAGACACATTTCAGTTGAAGCCATTCAGTTGTACAACTGACTAAGTATCCCCCTTTCCCTTCAACAAAGTACTGAGTAAAGGGTCTGAATACTTATGTAAATGGGTTATTTCAAAAATATGAAAAACATTTCTAAAACCTGTATTTGATTTGTCATTATGGGGTATTTTGTAGAGATTGATGAGGGGGAACATTTTTAAACTAAGGCTGTAATGCAACAAAATGTGGAAAAAGTCAAGGGGTCTGAATACTTTCCCAATGCATTGTATGGACAATCAGAGCAACACTACCCAAAATTAACACCATAGGAAGGCTAGCATATGCAGCTGCTGTTTCATCCTGTTTCATTGGAAAGCATCACACTGACACTGGACCTTTCTCACAAATAGGCAGTAGGTAGCCTAGTGGTTAAGAGCGTTGAGCCAGTAACCGAAAGGATTACTAAGATTGTATCGTACTACACCGGCTCTGACGCTCATCGGATGTGGCAGGGCTTGCAAACCATTACAGACTACAAAGGGAAGCACAGCTGAGAGCTGCCCAGTGACACAAGCCTACCAGACGAGCTAAACTACTTCAATGGTCGCTTCGAGGCAAATAACACTGAAACATGCATGAGAGCACCAGCTGTTCCGGGAAGACACTCTCCGCAGCTGATGTGAGTAAGACCTTTAAACAGGTCAACATTCACAAGGCCGCAGGGCCAGACGGATTACCAGGATGTGTACTGCGAGCATGCGCTGATCAACTGGCAAGTGTCTTCACTGACATTTTGAACCTCTCCCTGTCCGAGTCTGTGATACCAACATGTTTTTTGCCCAAGAACACTAAGGTAACCTGCCTAAATGACTACCGACCCGTAGCACTCACGTCTGTAGCCATGAAGTGCTTCGAAAGGGTGGTCATGACTCACATCAACACCATCATCCCAGAAACCCTAGACCCACTCCAATTTGCATACCGCCCCAACAGATCCACAGGTGATGCAAACTCTATTGCACTCCACACGGCCCTTTCCAACCTGGACAAAAGGAACACCTATGTGAGAATGCTATTCGTTGACTACAGCTCAGCATTCAACACCATAGTGCCCTCAAAGCTCATCAATAAGCTAAGGACCCTGGACTAAACACCTCCCTCTGCAACTGGATCCTGGACTTCCTGACGGGCCGACCCCAGCTGTTAAGGATAGTTAACAACACATCCGCCACGCTGATCCTCAACACAGGGGCCCCTCGGGTGCGTGCTCAGTCCCCTCCTGTACTCCCTGTTCACTCATGACTGCACGGCCAGGCATGACTCCAACACCATCATTAAATTTGCCGCTGACACAACAGTGGTAGGCCTAATCAACGACGAGACGGCCAATAGGGAGGAGGTCAGAGACCTGGCCATGTGTTGCCAGGACAACAACCTCTCCCTCAACATGATCAAGACAAAGGAGATGATTGTGGACTACGGGAAAAAGAGGACTGAGCACGCCCCCATTCTCATCGATAGAGCTGCAGTGGAGCAGGTTGAGAGGTTCACGTTGAGAGCTTCACGTTCACAAACTAACATGGTCTAAGCACACCATGACATTCGTGAAGAGGGCATGACAAAACCTATTCCCCCTCAGGAGACTGAAGAGATTTGGCATGGGTCCATGCTGCACCATCGAGAGCATCACTGCCTGGTATGGCAACTGCTCGGCCTCCGACCGCAAGGAACTACAGAGGGTAATGCGAACGGCCCAGTACATCACTGGGGGCCAAGCTTCCTGCCATCCAGGACCTCTACACCAGGCGGTGTCAGAGGAAGGCCCTAAAAACGTCAAGAAGTACCAGAGCACCAAGTCTAGGTCCAAGAGGCTTCTACACAGCTTCTGCCATCAAGCCATAAGACTCCTGAACATCTAGTCAAATGGCTACCCAGACTATGTGCACCCCCCCCCCCCCTTTACACCACTGCTACTCTCTTTTGGCATCTATGCATAGTCACTTTAATAACTCTACCTACATGTACATGCTACCTCAAGTAACCAGTGCCCCGGCACATTGACTCTGTATCAGGACCCCCCTGTATATAGTCTCGCTATTGTTATTTTACTGCTGCTCTTTAATTACTTGTAACTTTTATCTCTTATTCTCATCTGTATTTTTTTAAACTGCATTGTTGGTTAGGAGCTCGTAAGTAAGCATTTCACTGTAAGGTGAAATACCTGTTGTATTGATTTGGTCAACTAAGTGAAAATCAGTCGATGTTCCCTTGAGCAAGGCACTTAACCCTAATTGTTCCTCTAAGTTGCTCTGCTAAAATAATATAATGAAGTGTTCTTCCTCACAAATACACATAAGGATAAATATACAACCTTCAAAGCAGAATAATACATTTAATTTCTTGGAACAAATTAATCCCAGAAGCAACCTCTTCCCAGAACATATTATGGCAACAAACCAAAAAAACCTTGCAGTTCCTAAGAGTTGGAACCGAGCATATATTTTTTTAAAGGTTCCCTGTGGCTATTATGCATCATTATCTAAAATTGTCAGATCTATTTTTAAAGAAAACAGCAGAGAACTGTAATTGAAATGTTGCAGATTAGGTGTAACAGGTCCTTATAGTGTATCTGCATTTATATTGCAATACCAAGGAGTACTGAACAACATTAAAGATAACACACAGGTGACATGCTATTTGTCCCAGTGCTGACCAACGAAACACCAAAGAAATAGTTGCTTGAGTTGTGAGGTAGACTTATGAAACTGAACGTTTACAATAATTTGATCTGGCAAAAACAAAGAAAAGTTTTTGTTGATGAACTCGTGTTTGTAAAATGTCCATTAGTGAAATTGCTTGGAAATGGATGCACTGGATGACATCATACAGTGTGATTATCTTCCCTAATCAGAGGCACTAGAGTCTTTGGTGCTTAGTCAATTCTATTTTAGGGACATTCATATCAGAACCAAAACAAGCCCATGGATGCGTTGTCTCTCTTAGGACAGAGGTTTAAAAATAGCAGGCAGTTTAATTGGATTTAAATTCCTGGGCATGGCCAGACATTGGAGCTGAAATATTGCACTGCATGAAATGCAGAGTTTCTGGTTGAAATCGGATCTGCTATATTCCCATGAAATTTGTGGTGCACGGTTGTGGGTGGGAATTTTCTATGCCTTCCTGCACACTCCCACACATCCCCAAACACTTGTGTGATATGGGATATGTGAATTTCTGAGATAGTAAAATTGTGCATTATAATGTACATTATAAAGATAATGTAAGTGTTTTGACCGTGGGAAAACGAGTGGGCTATCTATCTAACTTTGTATGTAAAACAAGATGGTTTCTCAGGTGATTTTTATTTCTGTTATCTTTTTTTATTTTTATTACAAAGCATGGATCAAATTAAGTGTATTTAGATGTGCTCATATGAACCAATCAAATTCTAAGTTTACCTTTCATGAAAAGTCTATCTTACTGCTAAAGTTAGATAGCTCAACGCTAGGTGCTACTAACTAGCGTATGTTGTTGTTAGCTAGTTGTTCATGTTTGTTTTCTCCCATTTAATATACAGGCCTCTTTCATAATTTGCTTGTACAGGTAGCTTCTGTGTAACACTAGGTTTATTACTCTTGTACTACTCCTGGTCTTTGGAATACAAAGCGTATACATGGCCCTATTACTGTATATGTTTCAAGTTATACTGTATATATGAGTCTAGAAGAGTAGAATGAAAACAGACGCTGAATTCCACCCACCTGGTGTAGAGTGGCTGCTATTGCCCCCAAAGTTCCATTATTAATCACTGGTTGCTGTACTTTGTCGTAACACTATATGCCTCTGTATCAGAACTGCATTTACTGTTTTACAGAAAATAACAGTATTCATGAGCTAGGTACACGTTTTGGCAAAAAAATCTGTCCTACTCTAGTCCACATGCTTGTAGCTCTGGCCAGTATCACATGCACAGTTTGCATATCTTGTTTGATTATAATGACTTTTGGGTAGGTGTTTGTGGGTGATACATCCAGTGCACAGAGCCAAAGGCAAGGGAAGCCCCTTTCAACCAGGTGGATGGAATTCAACTATTGTTTTCACAATAGTCCAATAATACCAATAATATCAGTAATTTCACAAGATATCAAACATTTTGGGGGGAACTACCATCAAGGTCAGAGTGATATATGTCAAAGGTTAGAATTCCACTTTTATATCTCTCAATCTGGGGTTGGTGGGGCTTTAAAGTAAAGTTCAGACTTTAATTCTATGAATATGCATGACTTGAGACTGATGCATTTGTTTACTGTGTTCTATTGTTTTCTTCATTTTTGGTTTCTAGAGGCAGGGTCCAGAGTGCTTGCAGAAGATGAGACATTTGGACTGGAGTTAATGTTGACCTGATGAGTGATGAGGAGTATGGCCTGCAAATGGCAAACCAGTGTGGTTTGTCAAGCCCCTCCCTACTTCCAGAGTGAGGTGCTCTCTGCCCTTTGTCAAGAACTGCAGTGCCGCTTGGAGAGGGACCAGAGCTACTTGGAGAGGGACCAGAGCTACTTGGAGAGGGACCGGAGCTACTTGGAGAGGGACCGGAGCTACTTGGAGAGGGACCAGAGCTACTTGGAGAGGGACCAGAGCTACTTGGAGAGGGACCGGAGCTACTTGGAGAGGGACCGGAGCTACTTGGAGAGGGACCAGAGCTACTTGGAGAGGGACCAGAGCTACTTGGATAGATCATGGCAGGGGAGTATTCATCAAAACAACCTAGATCCCATGGACCCCTCAACACTATAGCACCCCAGTAACCCCAATGGAGGCTCGCTTTGGGCCAAGTCTGTCATTACTGTGCTTGATTATTTTTTAAACACTTTTGTTTGTCTTAGAATTTTGAATAGACTCGTTCATATTTACTTCAGTACTGGCAGGAGTCATCCAGCTTGGCCCGGATCAAGCCTCCATGGGGGTTACTTCAGTTTCAGGCTCTGCTTAGTCTATTACCCGCCTTCCCCTGCTCTACTGAAATTAATTATCATCCTCCAAGAAGTGATTAAGTGGATTTGTGTGTTTTATTCAAGGAACTAAGAGATACTTAGTGATACTATAGTTTACAGTATGGGAGAGACGTGGGCGGACATGAACAGAGATGTCAAACGTGCACTGGAATTTCAAGATGTCCTGGTACGTGGGTGAATGTGTGTGGTTGTTTCAGGGGATTTACTGAACCGCTTCCGGAGATGTATTTGCCAGTGCATGTCCACGCACAAAAGTGGTCTGTTATCAGATGGGGAGAAGTCTGTCCATAATAAAGCACTGCTCTGCATTCTTAACAACACTATCAACAAGGCAGGTCTTAGAGGCCCTGGTTTTGTCGCACCTGGACTACTGGTCAGGTGCCACAAATAGGGACTTCGGAAATGTGCAGTTGGCTCAAAACAGGGCAGCACGGCTATCCCTTAAATGTACACAGAGAGCTAACATTAATGACATGCATGTCAGTCTCTAATGGCTCAAAGTGGAAGAGAGATTGATGTGTTTTTGTAAGAGGTGTTGACAAAATGAAGGTACTAAGCTGTCTGTTTAAAAATACTAGCACACAGCTCGGACACCCATGCATACCCCACAAGGCATGCCACCAGAGGTCTCTTCACAGTCCCCAAGTCCAGAACAGACTACGGGTGGTGCACTACATAGAGCCATGACTACATGGAACTTTATTCCACATCAGGTAACTGATGCAAGCAGTAGAATCAGATTTTAAAAGCAGGTAAAAATACACCTTCTGGAACAGCTGGGACTGTGAAGTAACACAAACATAGGCACAGACGGGCCTCCCGGGTGGCGCAGTGGTTTAAGGCACTGCATCGCAATGCTAGCTGTGCCACCAGATAATCTGGTTTCGAGCCCAGGCTCTATCGCAGCCGGCCGCGACCGGGAGGCCCATGGGGCGGCGCACAACTGGCCTAGCGTCGTCCGGGTTAGGGAGGGTTTGGCCGGCAGGGATATCCTTGTCTCATCGCGCACTAGCGACTCCTGTGGCAGGCCGGGCACAGTGCATGCTGACCAGGTCGCTAGGGTGTACGGTGTTTCCGCCGACACATTGGTGCGGCTGGTTTCCGGGTTGGATGTGCGCTGTGTTAAGAAGCAGTGCGGCTTGGTTGGGTTGTGTTTCGGAGGACGCATGGCTCTCGACCTTCGCCTCTCCCGAGTCCGTGCGGGAGTTGTAGCAATGAGACAAGACAGTAACTACTAACAATTGGATACCATGAAATTGGGGAGAAAAAGGGGGTCATTTTTTTTATTTTTTATTATTTAATAAAAACATAGGCACAGACACATGCATATATACACATGGATTTTGTGTTGTGAACTCAGCAAAAAAAATAAACATCCTCTCACTGTCAACTGTGTTTATTTTCAGCAAACTTAACATGTGTAAATATTCGTATGAGCATAACAAGATTCAACAACTGAGACATAAACTGAACAAGTTCCACAGACGTGACTAACAGAAATTGAATAATTTTGGGGGGTCAAAATAAAAAAAACAGTCAGTATCTGGTGAGGTCACCAGCTGCATTAAGTACAGCAGTGCATCTCCTCCTCATGGACTGCACCAGATTTGCCAGTTCTTGCTGTGAGATGTTACCTCACTCTTCCACCAAGGCACCTGCAAGTTCCCGTACATTTCTGGGGGGAATGGTCCTAGCCCTCCGATCCAACAGGTCCTAGACGTGCTCTATGGGATTGAGATTCAGGCTCTTCGCTGGCCATGGCAGAACACTGACATTCCTGTCTTGCAGGAAATAATGCACAGAACAAGTAGCCTCGGTTTTTCGGATGACTGCCTTGCCTGGTTCACCAATTACTTTGCAGACAGAGTTCAGTGTGTCAAATCGGAGGGCATGCTGTCCGGTCCTCTGGCAGTCTCTATGGGGGTGCCACAGGGTTCAATTCTCGGGCCGACTCTTTTCTCTGTGTATATCAATGATGTTGCTCTTGCTGCGGGCGATTCCCTGATCCACCTCTACGCAGACGACACCATTCTATATACCTTCGGCCCGTCTTTGGACACTGTGCTATCTAACCTCCAAACAAGCTTCAATGCCATACAACACTCCTTCCGTGGCCTCCAACTGCTCTTAAACGCTAGTAAAACCAAATGCATGCTTTTCAACCGGTCGCTGCCTGCACCCGCATGCCCGACTAGCATCACCACCCTGGATGGTTCCGACCTAGAATATGTGGACGTCTATAAGTACCTAGGTGTCTGGCTAGACTGCAAACTCTCCTTCCAGACTCATATGAAACATCTCCAATCGAAAATCAAATCAAGAGTCGGCTTTCTATTCCGCAACAAAGCCTCCTTCACTCAAGCCGCCAAGCTTACCCTAGTAAAACTGACTATCCTACCGATCCTCGACTTCGGCGATGTCATCTACAAAATGGCTTCCAACACTCTACTCAGCAAACTGGATGCAGTCTATCACAGTGCCATCCGTTTTGTCACTAAAGCACCTTATACCACCCACCACTGCGACTTGTATGCTCTAGTCGGCTGGCCCTCGCTACATATTCGTCGCCAGACCCACTGGCTCCAGGTCATCTACAAGTCTATGCTAGGTAAAGCTCCGCCTTATCTCAGCTCACTGGTCACGATGGCAACACCCATCCGTAGGACGCGCTCCAGCAGGTGTATCTCACTGATCATCCCTAAAGCCAACACCTCATTTGGCCGCCTTTCGTCCCAGTACTCTGCTGCCTGTGACTGGAACGAATTGCAAAAATCGCTGAAGTTGGAGACTTTTATCTCCCTCACCAACTTCAAACATCAGCTATCTGAGCAGCTAACCGATCGCTGCAGCTGTACATAGTCTATTGGTAAATAGCCCACCCTTTTCACCTACCTCATCCCCATACTGTTTTTATTTATTTACTTTTCTGCTCTTCTGCACACCAATATCTCTACCTGTACATGACCATCTGATCTTTTATCACTCCAGTGTTAATCTGCAAAATTGTAATTATTTGCCTACCTCCTCATGCCTTTTGCACACATTGTATATAGACCCCCCCTTTGTTTTCTACTGTGTTATTGACTTGTTAATTGTTTACTCCATGTGTAACTCTTTGTTGTATGCTCACACTGCTATGCTTTATCTTGGCCAGGTCGCAGTTGCAAATGAGAACTTGTTCTCAACTAGCCTACCTGGTTAAATAAAGGTGAAATAAAAAAATAAATTAAAAAAAAACAAGCAGTATGGCTGGTGGCATTGTCATGCTGGAGGGTAGTTGTTGCTGCCATCCTATACATTTCCCGCAGGTGTGATGTTCGGATGTACCGATTCTGTGCAGGTGTTGTTACACGTGGTCTGCCACTGTGAAGACAATCAGCTGTTTGTCCTGTCCCCCTGTAGCGCTGTCTTAGGCATCTCAGTACAGATATTGCAATTTCTTGCCCTGGCCACATCTGCAGTCCTCATGCCACCTTGCAGCATGCCTAAGGCACGTTCACGCAGATGAGCAGGGTCCCTGGGCATCTTTCTTTTGGTGTTTTTCAGAATCAATAGAAAGGCCTCTTTAGTGTCCTAAGTTTTCATAACTGTGACCTTAATTGCCTACCGTCTGTAAGCTGTTAGTGTCTTAACGACCGTTCCACAGGTGCATGTTCTTTAATTGTTTATGGTTCATTGAACAATCATGGGAAACAGTGTTTAAACCCTTTACAATGAAGATCTGTGAAGTTATTTGGCTTTACAATGAAGATCTGTGAAGTTATTTGGCTTTACAATGAAGATCTGTGAAGTTATTTGGATTTTTATTAATTATCTTTGAAAGACAGGGTCCTGAAAAGGGGACATTTCTTTTTTTGCTGAGTTTAGATATGTGGTAGTGGAGTATGGGCCTGAGGGCACACACTTAGTGTGTTGTGAATTCTGTAATGAATGTATTGTAATGTTTGTAAAATTGTATAATTACCTTAATTCTGCCGGACCCCAGGAAGAGTAGCTGAGCTAATGGGGATCCATAATAAATACAAAAATACAGGACATGTGCAGGGCTGTGTATGGTGGACACTTGCCTGCAAATTTCCAGAAAATGTATTTTTTCAGAATTGTGCACTGGAGTGTTCAACCCTTAAATGTGCCTTTTCATGCTTATCATCTGGAACAAATTCCACCACCTTAAAAGTTATCCTCCGCTCTCCCTGTACTCTCCAACCTGACAAAGGTTGGAGGGTGTGGCTGAATCACTGCAAACAGAGTTTGTCACTCTATCTGACGTTAGACAATTACATGCACATCTTTTTGGTGCAGCTTTATTCATCACTGATAATTCAAGGCAAATATGGTCCATTCACTCAAGGGATGTTTCTTTTTTTTAGGTTTGATTACCCCCCAATGGCCATTTGCTGTCATCACTACTGCAACCTGAGAAAGCTGTTCAGCGCTTTCCATTCTTATAATTTTCACTGAGTCCTGTTAACACTGTTGTATTCTAAGAACAGGGTCTGTGTGCCTTTCAGAGGCCTTCTAGACCAGCAATCCCAGTTTGTAATTGTGACCGTCCATGAGCAGGTTATAGGTCTGGAGCTAAACCATGCTGTATAGTCAGATATAGTCTGCTGTGGCTGGATGAGTGTGTCTCTTCTAGTGCTGAGGGGTTAGTGCTTTTATGTTCGGTTTGATTATTAAATAATAATCACAGTTTAGATTTTTACATGAAATGCACTTTGCATTATGTGAGTTGAATGCTGTAACAACACAGAATACAGCAATGAATAAAAGTCCCATGATGGTAGTGACTGGCTATTACTGCTTATCACTTATTAACTATCATTTATTCACTTTACTTTAATGTAAAAAATAATCTATGCTGTCTGACAAAATCACAATTTTAGTAGTTCTTCAAAGAAAATAAGGCATCATTTTATGACTGATGATCCCTCTCGATCATGTCAACTGACATTTACTGCTGAGGTGCTGGCCTGTTACACCCTCTACAGCCAATGTGATTATTATTATTATTAGACCCTGCTGGTCATCTATGAACGTTAGAACATCTTGGCCATGTACTGTTATAATCTCAACCTGGCCCAGCCAGAAGAGGACTGGCCACCCCTCAGAGCCTGGTTCCTCTCTAGGTTTCTTCCCAGGTTCTTGCCTTTCTATAGAGTTTTTCCTAGCCACCGTGCTTCTACGTCTGCATTGCTTGCTGTTTGGGGTTTTAGGCTGGGTTTCTGTACAGCACTTTGACATCGGCTGACGTAAAAAGGGCTTTATAAATACATTTGACTGATTGGTTGATGTGTCTTCTGTCTCTTCTCTCTTCTGCCCCACACAGACTGGACAAGTAGGCGCGCAGTGGATTATGTTCATTGTAGTTAATTACGAGGTTTTCTACACTAAACTATGTAAAATATTGGCCTATTGGAAACTACAACTCTCTACTACATCGCACAGTTCGGTCTTGATTGGATTTATCTCCAGAGAAACTGCACTGAGCTCACAAAAAAAAATGAAATTCAAATTATTGAACTGATGTCGGTCAATTAGTTGTTTAAAAAACGGAAAAATACCAGAAATGTCTTTAGTCACTCAGCACTGGTCTGTGAAATCCTAAACATACACTGTGAAAATGGCTCAACAGGCTTTGGCTGAGACATTTCCATCTTTCATTGGCAGAAAAGAAATGTAGTCTTAGAGGCAGATCAGCAGAATATAGGAAGCAATTAAAAGGGAGACACTATTATTAATACGATCATCTATAATTGTGACGGTGTGTGCCAGGTATGTGCAGGGAGAAGAACAAGGACTCCACTGTGCTATTCAGAAAATGAATGATTCAAATGGGGAGAAACCTTAGATGGATTCATTTATTTCTGAGGATTGTAATGGTTCGGCAATTGCTATGAAAGGAGGGCATGTGGGTTGCTATGGCAACATCGGACGCAGAGGGCAAAGATGTCGATGAAGTAAAAATTACGTTTAGCATTATATTATCACAAAGTGGACCCTATATAGATCATACCAATTATGTTTATGTACAGTTGAAGTGGGAAGTTTACATACACTTAGTTTGAAGTCATTAAAACTAGTTTTTCAACCACTCCACAAATTTCTTGTTAGCAAACTAGAGTTTTGGCAAGTCAGTTAGGACATCAACTTTGTGCATGACACAAGTAATTTTTTCAGCAATTGTTTACAGACAGATTATTTAACTTATAATTCACTGTATCACAATTCCAGTGAGTCAGAAGTTTACATACACTAAGTTGACTGTACCTTTAAACAGCAGAAAATTCCAGAAAATGATGTCATGGCTTGACTGCCTTTAAAAACAAGATTCCAGAAAATGATGTCATGGCTTTAGAAGCTTCTGATAGGCTAATTGACATTATTTGAGTCAATTAGAGGTGTATCTGTGGCTGTATTTCAAGGCCTACCTTCAAACCTACATCATGGGGAAATCAAAAGAAATCAGCCAAGACCTCAGCAAAACAATTGTAGACCTCCACAAGTCTGGTTCATCCTTGGGAGCATTTTCCAAACTTCTGAAGGTACCACGTGCATCTGTACAAACAATAGTACGCAAGTATAAACACCATGGGACCACATAGCCATCATACCGCTCAGGAAGGAGATGTATTCTGTCTCCTAGAAATGAACATACTGTGGTGCGAAAAGTGCAAATCAACCCCAGAACAACAGCAAAGGACCTTGTGAAGATGCTGGAGGAAAAGGGTGCAAAAGTATCTATATCCACAGTAAAACAAGTCCTATATCAACATAACCTGAAAGGCCACTCAGCAAGGAAGAAGTCACTACTCCAAAACCACCATAAAAAAGCCAGACTATGGTTTGCAACTGCACATGGGGACAAAGATCGTACTTTTTGGAGAAATGTCCTCTTGTCTGATGAAACAAAAATAGAACTGTTTGGCCATAATGACCATCTATATCTTTGGAGGAAAAAGGGGGACGCTTGCAAGCTGAAGGACACCATCCCAACTGTGAAGCATGGGGGTGGCAGCATCATGTTGTGGGGGTGCTTTGCTGCAGGAGAGACTGGTGCACTTCACAAAATCGATGGCATCATGAGGTAGGAAAATTATGTGGATATATTGAAGCAACATCTCAAGACATCAGTCAGGAAGTTAAAGCTTGGTCGCAAATGGGTCTTCCAAATGGATAATGACCCCAAGCATACTTCCAAAGTTGTGGCAAAATGGCTTAAGGACGACAAAGTCAAGGTATTGGAGTGGCCATCACAAAGCCCTGACCTCAATCCTATAGGAAATTTGTGTGCAGAAGAGAAAAAGCGTGTGCGAGCAAGGAGGCCTACAAACCTGACTCAGTTACACCAGCTCTGTCAGGAGGAATGGGCCAAAATTCACCCAACTTATTGTGGGAAGCTTGTGGAAGTCTACCCAACATGTTTGACCCAAGTTAAAACATTTAAAGGCAATGCTACCAAATACTAATTGAGTGTATGTAAACTTCTGACACACTGGGAATGTGATGAGAGAAATGAAAGCTGAAATAAATCATTATCTCTACTATGATTCTGACATTTCACATTATTAAAATAAAGTGGTGATCCTAACTGACCTAAGACAGGGAATTTTTACTAGGATTAAATGTCCGGAATTGTGAAATGCCGAGTTTAAATGTATTTGGCTAAGGTGTATGTAATCTTCCGACTTCAACTGTATACTCTAAGTCAGTGGTTCCCAACCAGTGGTACTAGGACCCTGGGAGAACTTGGCCTATCCACAGGGAGTACTTGAGAAGACTCAAGAGATCATAGGCCTACTGGTAAAATGCGCATGAGGATTGTTGATGGTACAGTAAGCTGAATATTGTTGGGAACCACTGCTTTAAGTGATATAGTGCATTGAGTCATGTGAATGTGAAGTTACATGGACACAACACGTGTTAGACTTTGTGCACTTTAAGTGGTCTGGAACAGGCAGCTGCAGACACAGTGTGCTGAAGCACTGAACGGGAGGAATAACATTCATGGAGAAATGGTTATTAAGAATCATGAGTCATGCATTCTCACAAAGGAAAGCAGAGGTATGAACACTGTGGGAGTGGAAAATGTGTGACACACACATGCACGCACACTGGCGCATGTCTGGAAACGTGTTCCATATGAGCACACAAGCCTACTGTACAATTCATCTATCTTAGAGACACACACAATTACTGTACACACACTGGGAAAGGGCTGCTGCAGCTAAGCATTTCATGATTGCAATGACAAATATACACTGAGTGTACAAAACATTATGAATACCTGCTCTTTCCATGACATAGACTGACTAGGTGGATCCAGGTGAAAGCTATGATCCCTTATTGATGTGATTTATTAAATCCACTTCAATCAGTGTAGATTAAGGGGGGAGACGGGTTAAAAAAAGGATTTCGAAGCCTTGAGACAAGGATTGTGTACGTGTTCCATTTAGAGGGTGAATGGCCAAGAAAACATATTTAAGTGCCTTTGAACGGGGTATGGTAGTAGTTGCCAGGCTCACTGGTTTGTGTCAAGAACTGCAATGCTGCTGGGTTTTTCACGCTCAACAGGGATGCAACTCAATATTAGGCCACGTACACTAAATTTAAAAGCCTTTCCTCAGGAAGGGTGACCTCCCACCCCCTCTCCACCACAGAGAGACCCTGTCCAGTCGTCACCTCCCCGCCCCTCCAAGTCACCAGGTTAGGTCAGTGCCTCAGTCAAACATAGCCATTGATCACAACCACCGTTGCCGTGAAGTTGGTCTGGGTCAGAGGAAGTCACCGTAGCTTTCCTGCCATCCACACTCCCTCACACTCCCCCCGTTTCATCCCAGCAGAAATATTTATCTTCCTGTCCCTGCTGGGGACGAGATGTCAGGGCGAGGGGCACATGGCTGGACACAAGTCACAGATCTCGCCAAACATTGTTGTGTTGGCTGAAGTGCCCCAGTGAGAGAGAGGGGAATAAAGCAGAGTACATCAAACACAACGCCCCTTTCCCTGCTCAGCCATTAACAAGTTAAAGTGTGAAGTCCACTGTTACTTTAGGCATAATGCTACATCAGGCAATGTTCTCTCACAACACAAGGATTTATGAGTCAAATAAACATATATAACAAATGTCAGCTCTCTAAACTGCACCAGTTTGACTTGGAGTATGTAATAGTGTACCATAACTTCAAAATATAGTTCATGGCTGTATTTATGACTGCAATCTAGGTCCAGACTCTCTCTGATGGGGTCTGTCGGGCTAGCCACTAGCCTCTCTTCACTGGCATAAAACAGAAGTAGACAGCTTTATGGCTCTTGAGTGGATGGAGTGTGTGGTGGCAGTGCTGGGGGCAGTACTAATATCAGTGTACAGTAGTATAATGACCCCCCCCCATGAAGTCCTGTCCAGACTCTGGAATGAGTTCAGCAAATAGAGGAGGGAGAGAGGGAGGGGCTGAACAGTACAATCTCAGTTCCCCAGGGGACTTCTGCTCAGGTACACACAGGGGAAAGATGTATCACACCGCACTGTGTGCAGTTTTGCAGAATGTGTGGTAGGCAATTGTAATGTTTGTGTATGTTGGTTTGTATTTAGGAGAAAGAGGGAAGGCAAACAACAAACATAATGGAAGTTTGTTCTCTATAGAAGTTGGCTTTTTGCTGTACTATACATCGCAGGGTAACTCGGGTAGTGAAAAGTCCTTACTACAGTGGGCTACATCAGGGTCACACAGAGTGTTTCTTGGTAGTCTTAAACAAATCTACTTTGAAACAAAAGTATACACATGGTTAAGGGATTAAAAACAGAAGCCACCTGTACCATGTCACATATAGAGTTGACATGTATTTGTATCCCAATATTACACTTTATATACATCTTATTTAAGGGCGCTGACTGAAATATAACAAAACCGTTTGACATAGAAACAGGATTTTCAGCTGTTTTTAAAAATTATGTTTATTAATTTAGAAATGACATTCCACCCATGAGGCCACTAGAGGGCGATCTGGTCAGTTGATGGCAGAAAATGGTTATAATAGTGCTGAAATAAACGTTTCATGAGTAGCTACACCAATTCTCATGAGTAGCTACACCAATTCAAAAGTATTTAGGAATATTTTCATAGAAATATTAAGAAGTGAGAGGGATGATGATGAAGGATCAAAGAGAAGAGTGTAGGGAGTTAACTTTATTTAGAATAAGGGTTACATGGAGAAAATCAAACCTCTCTGAAATGAAAATGGATGCTCCCCCCTTCAGCAAAATATCTTACCTAAACCCTCACTGAAATCTGGAAAAAAAAGTGACCCTCCCCTAAACCCAAAATAGTAAATCAAACAAAATGGATAGAAAAGAACATGTCTTCTGTTTCCCCTCACTTCTTGGACAGAGGTTCGGGGCCAGAAGGGAGTGAGTTCGCAGACCACCAAGGACACGAGTAGGGGTGGAACGATCTCCTTTATAGTAAAAGCATTGCATGTCATTTTACACATTAGCAGAATATTTTTTATACCATACAAATGACCGAATTACAGGCTAAGAATGGACAGAGAGATAGACGTACAGTATGTGTTCATTTTATCAGTGTATCTTGTTTGCAACGGAGCTGTCGCTGCTTGCAAATAATAAAATCTGAGATATCATTAGGAATCTGAGCATGGCACTTTCAAAAATTAGGCCTACCTTTCCACCCCAGACAGATTAGACCTAACAACGAAGAAAATATGTGAGCTTTAACTACTAACTACTCTTCGTCCGTGGCTTAACTGAACTAGAGGTCACAGGTGTCTCCCTAAAAGCTCTGCGTTTAAACATCTTCTATTGTACATAAACTGAATGTCTCCTCGGCTATAGGTTGTAGCTCGGTTTCTGAATATCGAAGAAATGAACAAATTATATTCCCATTTGCATCAGAGTCACGTCTTTCCCAGGTATTATACGGCTTGTTTAGAGCATAAAGCACCACGGACCAAAGTGCTGTTATAGATCACTTTCTATAAAATGATTTTCTTAAGCTAACAAGATAGGCATATGTCATACCCTCTCATGCCCCCTTAATTTGAGTCTTGGTTTTAAATTAACCGCCCTTCACTGACATGGAGGTAGACTATTTAAAAAGTGCATGGTGGGTGGAGGAATTGAACAAATCTATAGATATATCCTGTGTTGCAACACAGCAATATAACAGCCTATAGCCTAATTTCATCTGTCAAAAATGTAGGCCTTTCTTAAATATGAAAAGATTGTTTTCAACACAAAGCCTTCTTGTTGTTAGTAACGTCTAATTACAATGAAGAAGGTTGAAATAATTTACGCCGACTCGAATTTTCCTACTTTCAGCACCATGAGCTGTCCATTTCCGACTGATTGTGCAGCAGTTGCTGCTTCAAGTTTCGGCACTAAAATGTAAGTTACTTGAATCTGGTTTATTGTGATGTCAGTAACTCTGATAAATACATAATTGTCGCGATCTCATTCTGAAACTGCAGAATATAGGCTATAGGCTAGTCCGCACGCATTGTTTGGAGTAGGCTTAATAGAACATTCTTTTCGGGAGAGACCTTTGACTGAACTGCCACGGTAGGCCTACACAGCACAACCATTGGTTAGGCAGCACACACAAAAAGTGAAGAGCAGAGAAGAGCAAGCAGGGGCTCATTCAGGGTTGGAATATCCATTCCATTGTGCAATGCAGCCTAGTTGTATTTACACCATCCCATCAGCTGTCTTAGAAATATAACGTTGCTCTGTTCTTCTCCTAGCATGCACTTGGTCGTCTATAGCCTATAGGCTATGGATCATTTGTTTGAGACCACACTAAATAGCCTATAGGCTATGGATCATTTGATTGAGACCACACTAAATAGCCTATAGGCAGCATTGGGCGCACATTGATATATAGCCTAATAAGCAACTGATTATAAAACACTGAGAAATATAGAAATGTCATCAATTACAAATAACATGACCCTCCCTTGGACTAGATTGGAAAAAAACAAAACTCTTTCCTCGACTGAAATTGAAAAATCATGACCCTCCCACAATTTTCTTCAGGTAACCATTCTGTAAATGTAGATCCATCCCTTACAGCAGACAGATGTTTGGCTCAGGGAGGTGCAGTGGTTCAAATGTTCACTCTTCTCGTCATGGAGATTCAAAATGTGAATGTCTTAGAAGTAGAACTCACAAAACACAAAGTAATCCAAGAACAGTCATCAAAAAACACACAGTAATCCTAGAACAGTCATCACAAAACACACAGTAATCCTAGAACAGTCATCACTAAACATACAGTAATCCTAGAACAGTCATCACAAAACACAGTAATCCTAGAACAGTCATCACTAAACATACAGTAATCCTAGAACAGTCATCACTAAACATACAGTAATCCTAGAACAGTCATCACTAAACATACAGTAATCCTAGAACAGTCATCACTAAACACACAGTAATCCTAGAACAGTCATCACTAAACATACAGTAATCCTAGAACAGTCATCACAAAACACACAGTAATCCTAGAACAGTCATCACTAAACATACAGTAATCCTAGAACAGTCATCACTAAACATACAGTAATCCTAGAACAGTCATCACAAAACACACAGTAATCCTAGAACAGTCATCACTAAACATACAGTAATCCTAGAACAGTCATCACTAAACATACAGTAATCCTAGAACAGTCATCACAAAACACACAGTAATCCTAGAACAGTCATCACTAAACATACAGTAATCCTAGAACAGTCATCACTAAACATACAGTAATCCTAGAACAGTCATCACAAAACACACAGTAATCCTAGAACAGTCATTACTATTTTATTACAACAACGAAAGCAGTCAAGCATGCTCACAATGAAATAGTAATGACTGTTCTAGGATTACTGTATGTTTCTGTCACCTTGCTGACACTGAATGTAGACACTTTTAGTTTAGGTCTACTGGAAAGACTAAAGAAGCTGTGTGATGGTGGACAGATACAGTTGTTTGTGGCCAGACTGCCATCCAGTGGTTATGTCTGCTAATTTATTGTGAATTCAGAGTCCTGAGGGATCAAAGTGAATATTGGCACAGATTCTACAATTTGTGTTCTTAAGGACCCTAAAGTTGGCCATTCTCCTAAAACATGTCCTCAGTGCTCCCTCAACCCTCCCGGAATGCTCCCTCAACCCTCCCGGAATGCTCCCTCAACCCTCCCGGAATGCTCCCTCAACCCTCCCCGAATGCTCCCTCAACCCTCCCGGAATGCTCCCTCAACCCACCCGGAATGCTCCCTCAACCCACCCGGAATGCTCCCTCAACCCACCCGGAATGCTCTAGATCTTCAGAATCCAACAGAAATAATCAGACAGATTGGCCCGTCTCCCATGGCAGCCTGGAGGAAATGCCTTCACATTGATTCCCTTACTAATGTGTGTGTGTGTGGGTGCGTGCATGCATTTGTGTATAACACACGTGTATTATTTTGTGTGTTGGTACATTTTGTGCCCAATACCTTACAGCTCCACCCCCCCCCCCCTCCATGAACCCACAAACAGCACAATGGAGGTTATTCTCACAACTCAGCATCTTGGTGACAGAGCATAGTAAAACAACAAGGCCTGAGACCAGAGAGACCACAATCCTAAAATTAGCATTGAAAACCACAGCAAGCAGATTAACATCACAGCGCATTGTTCACATGTACTCTTTCAAATCCTTCACCACGCACATAGTAAAAAAACTAAATTGCTCTTGAAAGTGGAATATTTTTGTTCTATTATTAAAAACATTGTTGAGGCTAAAACAGCAATAAGGAAAGCTGCCACTCATATTGGTAGATGTAGTATGTACTCCATATGTTCTCTCTGCCTTGTGCCATTCCTTCTCTTTACTTTGGTTGTGTGGGTGGAAAGAACGGCTCTTCATTTATTTCTGCTCTCAAAACATCACTTTTAATATAGCCAATTAATTCATACATTTAGCTTGTTTTATAAGGCCAACATGAAGTGCTCATTGTAGAACTTTTGTGTGAATCAGTGTGTAAATGTGTGAGTGTCTGCTTATTTGAGAGAAAGCTAGAGTGTGCAACTGAGTCAGTATAAGATCTTTAGCAGCTGCTCCATAGAGTATTTTGTTTTAGCATTAGACCAGGGGCTCAGAGAGGGCAAACCACAGCTTTGAAAGACTTTCTATCTATTGAATGTGACATGGCGTGTTACACATGCCCCCAGTGAGGCCACAGTTACTCCATCGCTCAGATCCACACATACTCCCTACGACAAACATCAGACTCCCAGATGTTCCCCTCTCTCTCCCTCCCTACCTCTAGCTGAGGGGTGGAGCTGATATGCGTTGAGTTAGGGCCAGTCGGACGTGGGATTGGCACCGTTTTTTAATTGCCGTTTTCCGTGAGAGTATCAAATCAGGCTTCGATGTAACAAGTCTCCAGGGTGCAGTAACACTGGGAAACACCTGCACAAACTGCATTCTACCCAGAGCTGCTCTGTAATGGATGGCTGCTATAGTCATTAAACAAATCACCCAGATGTTTTTTTATAAGTTACATTCCAGAGTCCAGGCAGACAGGCCTCCCTGGTCTGAAGCACATAGGCCAGAGCTCACTGCTCTGTAGATGGCTCTGGTTCTGTACCTGGCTAGTTCCTGACTCTGTTGCTGTAGACTCTGCAGCTCAGACCACCTGTGAAGAGAACCGGATATGCCATAGTAGTGAAGTAATTAAATCAAATCAAATCAAATCAAATTTATTTATATAGCCCTTCGTACATCAGCTGATATCTCAAAGTGCTGTACAGAAACCCAGCCTAAAACCCCAAACAGCAAGCAATGCAGGTGGAGAAGCACGGTGGCTAGGAAAAACTCCCTAGAAAGGCCAATACCTAGGAAGAAACCTAGAGAGGAACCAGGCTATGTGGGGTGGCCAGTCCTCTTCTGGCTGTGCCGGGTGGAGATTATAACAGAACATGGTCAAGATGTTCAATGTTCATAAATGACCAGCATGGTCGAATAATAATAAGGCAGAACAGTTGAAACTAGAGCAGCAGCACAGTCAGGTGGAAGTTGAAACTGGAGCAGCAGCATGGCCAGGTAGACTGGGGACAGCAAGGAGTCATCATGTCAGGTAGTCCTGGGGCATGGTCCTAGGGCTCAGGTCAGTTGAAACTGGAACAGCAGCATGGCCAGGTGGACTGGGGACAGCAAGGAGTCATCATGTCAGGTAGTCCTGGGGCATGGTCCTAGGGCTCAGGTCCTCCGAGAGAGAGAAAGAAAGAGAGAAGGAGAGAATTAGAGAACGCACACTTAGATTCACACAGGACACCGAATAGGACAGGAGAAGTACTCCAGATATAACAAACTGACCCCAGCCCCCCGACACAAACTACTGCAGCATAAATACTGGAGGCTGAGACAGGAGGGGTCAGGAGACACTGTGGCCCCATCCGAGGACACCCCCGGACAGGGCCAAACAGGAAGGATATAACCCCACCCACTTTGCCAAAGCACAGCCCCCACACCACTAGAGGGATATCTTCAACCACCAACTTACCATCCTGAGACAAGGCTGAGTATAGCCCACAAAGATCTCCGCCACGGCACAACCCAAGGGGGGGGGGGGGGCGCCAACCCAGACAGGATGACCACAACAGTGAATCAACCCACTCAGGTGACGCACCCCCTCCAGGGACAGCATGAGAGAGCCCCAGCAAGCCAGTGACTCAGCCCCTGTAATAGGGTTAGAGGCAGAGAATCCCAGTGGAAAGAGGGGAACCGGCCAGGCAGAGACAGCAAGGGCGGTTCGTTGCTCCAGAGCCTTTCCGTTCACCTTCCCACTCCTGGGCCAGACTACACTCAATCATATGACCCACTGAAGAGAATTACAATTTAGCAAATTAACACTGGAGTGATAGATGTGCAGATGATGATGTGCAAGTAGAAATACTGGTGTGCAAAAGAGCAGAAAAGTAAATAAAAATAATCTGGGGATGAGGAAGGTAGACTGGGTGACTATTTACAGATGGGCTATGTACAGCTACAGCGATCAGTTAGCTGCTCAGATAGCTGATGTTTAAAGTTAGTGAGGAAAATATAAGTCTCCAGCTTCAGCGATTTTTGCAATTGGTTCCAGTCATTGGCAGCAGAGAACTGGAAGGAAAGGCAGCCAAAGTAGGTGTTGGCTTTGGGGATAACCAGCGAGATATACCTGCTGGATTGCGTGCTAACGGTGGGTGTTGTTATCGTGACCAGTGAGCTGAGATAAGGCGGAGCTTTACCTAGCATAGACTTATAGATGATCTGGCAACGAATAGGTAGCGAGGGCCAGCCGACTAGAGCATACAGGTTGCAGTGGTGGGTGGTATATGGGGCTTTGGTGACAAAACGGATGGCACTGTGATAGACTGCATCCAGTTGCTGAGTTGAGTGTTGGAGGCTATTTTGTAAATGACATCGCCGAAGTCGAGGATCGGTAGGATGGTCAGTTTTACGAGGGTATGTTTGGCAGCACGAGTAAAAGGATGCTTTGTTTTGTGAAATAGGAAGTCGATTCTAGATTTAATTTTGGATTGAAGATGTTTAATATGTGTCTGAAAGGAGAGGCTACAGTCTAGCCAGACACCTAGGTATTTGTAGTTGTCCACATATTCTAAGTCAGAACCGTCCAGGGTAGTGATGCTAGTCGGGTGGGCGGGTGCGGGCAGCGAATGGTTGAAAAGCATGTATTTAGTTTTACTAGCGTTTAAGAGCAGTTGGAGGCCAGGAGTGAGCCAGGAGTGAGTGAAGGAGTGTTGTATGGCATTGAAGCTCGTTTGGAGGTTAGTTAACACAGTGTCCAAGGAAGGGCCAGATGTATACAGAATGGGGTTGTCTGCATAGAGGTGGATCAGGGAATCACCTGCAGCAAGAGCGACATCGTTGATATATACAGAGAAGAGAGTCGGCCCAAGAATTGAACCATGTGGTACCATAGAAACTGCCAGAGGTCCGGACAACAGGCCCACCGATTTGACACACTGAATCAGGCGAGGCAGTCATTTGAGGAACCAAGGCTGTTGAGTCTGCCGATAAGAATACGGGGATTGACAGAGTCGAAAGCCTTGGCCAGGTCGATGAAGACGGCTGCACAGCACTGTCTTTTATCGATGGCGGTTATGATATCGTTTAGTATCTTGAGCGTGGCTGAGGTGTACCGTGACCAGCTCAGAAACCGGATTGCACAGCGAAGATGGTACGGTGGGATTTGAAATGGTCAGTGATCTGTTTATTAACTTGGCTTTCGAAGACTTTAGAAAAGTCTAGGCTTAGAGGGGGATGACCGCGGCAGCTTTCCAATCTTTAGGGATCTCGGATGATACGAAAGAGAGGTTGAACAGACTGGTAACAGGGGTTGCAACAATGGCGGCGGATAATTTTATATTGAGAGGGTACAGGTTGTCTAGCCCAGCTGATTTGTATGGGTCCAGGTTTTGCAGCTCTTTCAGAACATCTGCTATCTGGATTTGGGTGAAGGAGAAGCTGGGGAGGCTTGGCAAGTAGCTGCGGGGGGTGCGGAGTTGTTGGCCGAGGTTGGGGTAGCTTGTTCATTTAGTTTGAAGGTTACAACATACACCTATATTTTTTGTTAATCAGAAAAACAGAACACTTTTTCCATTTCCGTTTGGAACTGGCACGACGCTGCTATGATTTTTTTTTTTACCGAGTGATTCTGCACTCCTTCTGAGAGAAATTATCATGAAAGCCTTCACGGCTTTAACGACGTGTCAAATGCTAGTCTGTGAAAAACATGAACCAATCCACCTCACTCCTGGGCCCCTCTTGTCGATGTGCTTTTAAGAACATTTAAGAGGAACATTTTTATTCAAATTATTATATGACTGTTTGAACAGGCTAGTAGAGTCACAATGCTCTCTGTATTCTGAGCCCTGAAAGTCAGCCAATCGTTTCAAAGACTTGATTACTGAGAGCTTTGATTGGCACTCTGGTGGCACTAACCAGTCACCCATCCTAGTTGATGACATCGTCTTATGAAACCTGAGCTCCAGCGGGCCAAACATTGATCTTATGCCTCCATGTTTTAAAAGACAGGCCTTTCTTTTGATCAAACGTATTGAGGCTACACAACTCAGTCACTTTCATTGGTCATCGCTGCTTGTGAAATTCCAGATGTGCTACAACAGAACAGGGGGAGGAAAGAAACATTGACAAATCTCTGCAGAGGGAGATGCAGAGGCCAAAAAGATGAATAAAGCCTAGTTGATGTGAGGGAGGTTTATCTTCAGAGAGAAGAGTGGAAGGAAGTGTTTGGCCATGGAATCGCTGGCAGTGGTCCAGCCAGTCTCTGACGTCTGAAGCGGAGCCACGGAAGTGATGTTGTGTCACGGTTGTTCAAACTGCCCTCTTCAGGGTCCGGAAGTCTGGCCGGCCGTTAATCAAGCTAACAACCTCACACTGACCTCACAGACTCAGCAGAGTCTAAGGCCCTGGGTTGTTTCACCACTGGCCAACTGGGAAATAGAGAGATACACTACATCCACCCCCACACACTTTATACTCCAACAAACTGGACTATGTTTGAATAAAAGGTACACACATATACTGCGCATGTGCTATATCTTTCTAACATACACTCTCCAATCATCCCTCTCAAAACCCTCCCTCTCTGCCTGCCCTGGTCCCTGGTGTCATAAACAGGTCCCTCCTGTGCAGTGGTCACTGTGTCCTGCTCTGGTCCAGATGTGTTTTTATGGCCCTCCAGGACCACACAGACCCAGAGTCTCTCTGAGCGGCCAGGGGTTTTATGACTACTCCGCCAGTGAGGCATTACTCCATCAAAGTGCAGAGTAAACCTGCCACACCCTGCCTCTCTGGCCACTCATCACCACAGCTATGGATCACTGCCCCAGTCTGTTTCACATGGACCAATATCCACAACCCTATCAACAGTTTAATAAAGTTTGTCTATGAGAAAGCATAATGTAATACAACTTTGGATATAATGCAATGTGTAATCATCTCTAGAGTGAGCATTTTACAAGTTCCCATGTTCAGAAAGTGTTGTTGGTTGGGAATTGGGAACTGTTCTTGACAGTAGAAACACACAAACCTTGCTTTTGTTCAGTCTTGTGAGTCTAGTCTGAAACTACCTCTAGACCTTTTTGGTTTTAAGTTGAATTTCTTGCACTTCTTTCTCATGCCCTTTCCTTGCCTCTGCCTTCTACCTCCCTCCCTCTCTTTTTCCCTCCATTTTCATATTCTCTTTGATTTATGCACTGTGGTCCGGTCACCTGTAACCGTGTCATCATGTGCAGTGATATACGACCCTATTAATGTTCCCCTATTCATCTGGCAGGCTGCAGAGCCTGGAGCTGGGGGCCAGAGGCCGGGCCAGGGTGGGTACTCACTCAGACCTTCACTTGTAGGAGAGGGAGAACCTCAGGGCTGGCCAGAACTGAATACAACCCACTGAAAAGGGAATGGGAGAATGAGAGGAAGCATCATACGCTCCATCAATGTTGAAACAGAGCTCTGAGACTGAACTGGCCCAATTTGGACTCATCTCTGGATCTACCCAGGAGGAGGTCCAACTATAACAGAGTTCCTCCAACTAGGGCTGTGAATGAATTTCTCACTTCTCTCTACAGCTGCTCATCCATGTTTTCACCCTGGTTCAACAAGACACAGTAGTCCCATCTTGTTTATTCCTGACTATGTAGTGTTTACCGTTCATGAAATCTCCACTAACGCAGGAATATTGCCTTTAAATTTCAATCAACCTGTAATGCTGAACTTACGCAACAAGGATTGAATGACACCCTAAGTCTTTAAATTCAGGAAGTGTTTCAGAAGTGTCCGTTAGTCTGTGATTTGAGGGCCTATAAAAAATGTAAATCTCTGGGACACTTTGATGGTTTTTAATGCAGATGACAGCAGCAGGCCTGAATGGTTTTGTCACATGTAGAGCCACAAGAGGGCAGGAAGAGGGGGAACTACCTGACCCCAAAGGTTCAGCCTGGGCCCAGGAAAAACACACCTGAAACTAGAGCAATAGATCACATGTGACCTGTGACCAGGGAGATAAATCCCAGGTGACCAAACAGGAGTAACAGATGGGTTCTGTTTTGTTCTGCCTCCCCTTCCTTCCCCAGGCAGCTTCTCCATGGATCTCTCTCTCTTAGAAACCAAAATGACTTAAGGTTCCAGTTGTATATAAATATATATAACATGTCCACCAAATGAAAATGTAAATAGCAAAGAATAAAATTTCCCACTTTTTCTAAGCTTCTAGATTTCCCAGCACAGGTGTCAGCTCCACCGTTCCAGTCAGCCATAAAGAATTTCAGAAAAGTCCATCTGCACCGTGATAGGAGTTATTACACATTCTACTGGACAAGTCCCAGGTATGGAACAAGATGAGGATGAGGTGAGGTGGAAACAGGAAACCACAAAGACCAGAGAGAGAGAGAGAGAAAAAAAAAGATAGAATGTACAGTGGCAAGAACAATTATGTTGGTCATACAATTTGATCTGATCTAGGTCACAACCATAGACAAACACAGTCTGCTTAAACTAATAACCCACAAACAATTAAATGTTACGTCTTTATTTGACACACCGTGTAAACATTCACAGTGCAGGGTGGGAAAAGTATGTGAACCCTTGGATTTAATAACTGGTTGACCCTCAACCAAACGTTTTCTGTGGTTGCGGATCAGACCTGCACAACTGTCAGTAGGAAGTTTGGAAAACTTTACAAAATTATTTCAGTTCAGCAATATTCTTGGGATGTCTGGTGTGAACCGCTCTTGAGGTCCTGCCACAGCATCTCAATCGGGTTGAGGTCAGGACTCTGACTGGGCCACTACAGAAGGCATATTTTCTTCTGTTGACGACATTCTATTGTTGATTTACTTCTGTGTTTTGGGTCGTTGTCCTGTTGCATCACCCAATGTCTGTTGAGCTTCAATTGGTGGACAGATAGCCTAACATTCTCCTGCAAAATGTCGTGATAAACTTGGTAATTCATTTTTCTGTCGATGATAGCAAGCTCTCCAGGCCCTGAGGCAACATAGCAGCCCCAAACCATGATGCTCCCACCACCACACTTTACAGTGGGGATGAGGTTTTGATGTTGGTGTGCTGTGCCTTTTTTTCTCCACACATAGTGGTGTGTGTTCCTTCCAAACAACTCAACTGTAGTTTCATTTGTCCACAGAATATTTTGCCAGTGGCGCTGTAGAACATCCAGCTGCACATTTGCAAACTTCAGACGAGCAGCAATGGGGTTTTTTGGACAGCAGTGGCTTCTTCCGTGGTGTCCTCCCATGAACACCATTCTTGTTTCGTTTTTTTATAGGGCAAGGCAGCTCTAAACAACATCTCCAATCTCATTTCATTGATTGGACTCCAGGTTAGCAGACTCTTGACTCCAATTAGCTTTTGGAGAAATCATTAGCCTTGGAGTTCAAATACTTTTTCCAACCTACACTGAATGTTTAAATTATGTATTCAATATAGACAAGAAAAATACAATAATTTGTGCGTTATTAGTTTAAGCACACTATGTTTGTCTATTGTTGTGACTTAGACGAAGATCAGATCAAATTTGATGACCAATTTATGCAGAAATCCAGAGGGTTCACATACTTTTTCTTGCCACTGAATATGTGCATGCCTCTGCGTTATAGCATGTGATTTCATACATACTATACAGTAAATATAGTGTGCAGTATGGTCATGTTGAGATGGACTTGCCTCTCCCTAGGGGAAAGTGTTGTTATGGTCCCCAGTAGAGACCCCCTCTCTCTCACATCTGTCCCCTCAGGGCTGCTGAGCTCTGTGCTTAACCGTTCCATGACCACAGCTGACCACAGCACACCTGTGTAAACATTCCCCCAGCTCAGAGGAGAGCTCTCAGCTCTCACTAGTGTGGTGTACCAGCAGCACAGCCTCTGTAGACCCAGTCCCATCTACGCCATGGCAAAAGCTGATTGGACCAGGCCAGCTAGGTCAAAAAGGACATGCTCAGTGTGGGAATGCGATGAGGTAAAAAGGCTGTAGTTTCCATGACATCCTGGAGGGAGGGACAGAGGGTTTCTGCACGTTCCAGAACACAGGGTTTTTCCATACATACAGAATTATCCTGGTCCCCAGGATACATCAGTTCACTAACACATGGGTTAAATGAGGATATCTCAGTTCACATGAGGAGACTTTTTAAACTGCCTGATTGCTCCTGACATAACGCCTGACATAACGCCTGACATAACGCCTGACATAACGCCTGACATAATATTTCAGGAGTGTTTGTTTATGTCTTACTGTCATGTCAAAACCCATGTCACACAATCTACACACATCCATCTGTATTAGACACTGATGCTACTTTTCTAGTTGATCTCATGTCAATCATTTGGGTGTGAAGTGAACATACTGCACCTTGGAGACTTTTTAGATTTTTTGAAGACAGCAACAGTTACACTCTAACCACAATAAAGTGAATCCAAGTCCTCTGATCTATGAGCACAATCACTGCAGCCACAACACCACCATCTAATCTCCAAACAACATCTACTCCCACTGAAAGGGAGGCAACTCTAATCAACAAACAATTACAACCCAGGAACATAGAACTCTTAGAATGTAATCAACAAACAAGGACAACATCTCATTAACTTACAGGCAGCTCATTGCCAAACAAGCACTGTGACCAGCGAGCTGCTATCATCAACAGTGCTGTTAAATCAACAAACAGGCCCTGGAGGGTAGAAGTAGGCCTAATGCCTGTTTCAGCTTGGTGTCTGCTCTGTGAAGCAGGGGTCCAATTGTGTGCACTGGAGAGCATTTAAACAGCCAATTGTGTCATGTGTTTGGCTTGTGAGGGGAGCAGGGCAGGACTGGGCAAGGCAAGGCCTGAGGAGAGGGAACGCTAATTAGACTGTGGTAATTAGGGTCTGTGAATGCCGGATCATCATCACGAGGCTGGCATCACCACTGAGATTGTACTTAGTAAGTGCATTCATATGTACACACAAAGAAAGACACATACATACACACGCACACACATGAAAGCACATGTGCGCTGCAAGTACACACTCTTCAGCATGGTTGGAGACTCTTATCCTCAATAATTGCTCTTGTCTTTTCCTTCTCCCCATTCCTCTCTCCATGGCTCTGTGTCTCTTGATGGAGAGTTATAGTTTAGGCCCTACTTTAATTAGACATACAAACTTAGTCTTGCTCAAAGTTCCTGATGTGCTTTGAGAGTCCAAGGACAGGCACAAATTTCCTTTTTTCTTTTAACAAGTCAGAAACCTACAGTATTTTTGGCTCTAGAGAAAACCTTGTTCCTTCTGGAGCCACTCTTTTCCTCTGCAGAGTCTAGCCTCTACAGTAGAACAACAGTGCCCTCTAACGTCTTACGTGCAGTACTACCGGAACTCTCAGCTTTTAGAATGGTGGAGCATACCTTCAATTGACAACTCTGACTCACCCATAGGGAACAGGAGCGTTTTTTCTTTCATGCACTATGGGGGGCACTGGTACTGTAAAGGGTGATGGAAGGGTAATTTGCTATAGTCGGGAGAGAGAGAAGAACATTGAGGTCCAAAAGGTTCCCTGCAGTAAGAACAACTTCGACCAGCGTTCTTTGAGAACACAAAGTACAGCATGAGTAAAATAGAGTAGGGCTTTCATGCTGAAAATAAAAGGTCTGCTGATTATGAATTCATAGCACGGTCTGCATGCATTATACCAAACAGTGCTTTCTAATTTTTGTGTCGGCTTGAGTCCTGAGCCATTCTGTAATTACATTGCTGTAGTCTCTGTACTGTAAGTACGGCCAAGGCCAAGGCTGGGGGAGGTTATGTGATACCCTGGCAACAGCAGTTAGATTTTTTATTTGTCCTCATGGTCAGTGAATCAGTCTTTCTAAACAGTGCATCTCAGTAACTTGTCCCCAAATGGACCTGTCTCCGTCCCCAAATTGACCTGTCCCCGTCCCCAAATGGACCTGTCTCCGTCCCCAAATTGACCTGTCTCCGTCCCCAAATGGATCTGTCTCCGTCCCCAAATGGACCTGTCTCCATCCCCATATGGACCTGTCCCCGTCCCCAAATGGACCTGTCCCCGTCCCCAAATGGACCTGTCCCCGTCCCCAAATGGACCTGTCCCCGTCCCCAAATGGACCTGTCCCCGTCCCCAAATGGACATGTCCCCGTCCCCAAATGGACATGTCCCCGTCCCCAAATGAACCTGTCCCCGTCCCCAAATTGACCTGTCCCGTCCCCAAATGGACCTGTCTCCGTCCCCAAATGGACCTGTCTCCGCCCCCAAATGGACCTGTCTCCATCCCCAAATGGACCTGTCTCCATATGGACCTGTCCCCGTCTCCAAATGGACCTGTCCCCGTCCCCAAATGGACCTGTCCCCGTCCCCAAATGGACCTGTCCCCGTCCCCAAATGGACCTGTCTCCGTCCCCAAATGGACCTGTCTCCGTCCCCAAATGGACCTGTCTCCGTCCCCAAATGGACCTGTCTCCGTCCCCAAATGGACCTGTCTCCGTCCCCAAATGGACCTGTCCATAGCCTACTTTATAGTAGTACATACTTTATAGTAAAATAATTTTGTATTCTGTACTCAGTGACAAATGCAAAGATATTTAAGCTCAAATCTTTTTTGTTTACCACTAAATTTAGCACACACAAGACTCACACACTGTTTGGGGCTAAATTAAATACTATACTGCACAATGATTCCAGCTGCCAAAGACATTCCAGCTGCATTCCTAAATGCATGTTGTTTTGGGATCGTGTGTATATAGTAAGCCACATACTTAGGACAAACGGAATATTTTCTAAAGTCAACCATTTCAAGTTTCCGAATATTTTGTGCATCACTTTTTATCAAATATATCGCTCCAAATCCTTCCAAACCACACATCTAGCTAATATCACAACACCAACAACAATAAACACACACAGCAACTGATTACTTTACAAACTGCATGCTAAATCATTATTCTCAGCAATACCAAATCTCTCTGGTTTTTGTTGAAAAGTTCTGATTGAACTTTAGCACCATGTGTCTTACAAGAAAATCATTGACCTAAAAACAATTCCACCAATATATCCACACTGTTGATAAGCAGGTCAAGACTTACAATCAAAGGAATTCAAAAAGAAAGAGGGGTCCTTAAAACCGAGGTCTATCAAGGTTCAAGGTCAGAGATTACATCTAAACTAAGTGTCTTGGAAAGTGCTACTGTGCAGGTCTTAATGTCTAGTTAAGAACCACTCAAATAATAAGACACACAGCCTACACCTATACATAGTAGTGTTGCAGCACCCTGAAAGGATTGTTCAATCAGCTGCCAGTCTATGGATACTGTCATGGTAACATAGACCTTCCCTCCAGTATACTGTAAACTCTGGAGCAACGTCCACGACTAGAGGAATCTCAAGGAATCTCAACTGACAATGAAGACAGGATTCAGTCCATTAAAGTTCAAAATCAGACTTTGTTGCAAGAGAAAAGTAAACACTAAATCACACATGTACAGCTTTCTCAGCTGCTATTTTCTTGCATCATTAAAACACTGGGCTTCCCAAAGAGTGACAGTAAATCATATCTAAACAACCTTGATATTTGTGACATTCTTTTAAAGTGTTAAGTCTCAGTCGTCCGAGTAACTTACGAGAGTGAGTGTAGGGCTGCCAGAGTGAGAGCGAACAGGACTGTAGCTCCTGCTTCGCCACTGGAAGACAGCAGAGAAACCACATGAATAATGTGTTGTGATCATGTGGTAATTGCTAAAGCAAGGTCTAGGATTCTACAGTGATTCTTTAGGGAATGAAGGTGTATTAGTACCAGAGCTCCTCTCCTGGTGACGACCTCTCCCTTCACTATGACACTGTCCCCCTCCACCAGCGCTGGCCACACATGGTACACCACCAGAGGAGCAGTAAACTCAGTCATAGCTATGACGATACCTGACAGAGAGAGGGAAAAAGAGAGAGGGAGAAGGGAGTGTAAATATACGACAAGGGTGACATCAAGTGGTAGGGATAGGAATTATATATCTCATCTTGTTATTGTTACTTCATGAAGTCAATGGATGCAGACTGACTTGTTGTCGCTGTAGAGTTCCAGAGTTCATGAAGTCAATGGATGCAGACTGACTTGTTGTCGCTGTAGAGTTCCAGAGTTCATGAAGTCAATGGATGCAGACTGACTTGTTGTCGCTGTAGAGTTCCAGAGTTCATGAAGTCAATGGATGCAGACTGACTTGTTGTCGCTGTAGAGTTCCAGAGTTCATGAAGTCAATGGATGCAGACTGACTTGTTGTCGCTGTAGAGTTCCAGAGTTCATGAAGTCAATGGATGCAGACTGACTTGTTGTCGCTGTAGAGTTCCAGAGTTCATGAAGTCAATGGATGCAGACTGACTTGTTGTCGCTGTAGAGTTCCAGAGTTCTGGGTCGCTGGTAAAGGCCAAGTCCAGAGGAGAGTCCAGTGTCTGCATGGCGAACGCCACTCTGCATGTCTCCCTGATGAAACTGCTGATTAGGACAAAGTCCACCTCCGGAGAGAAGGAGATCCGTGGGTTCACATTCATGGTGTTGATCACGTCCTGGGAGTGGGAACAACATTACAATACACTCAGACACACACCTCCTAGTAATAAACACTCAATGAACTACAGTGCATGAGACTCTATAAATTGGAATGTAAAGGTGACTGGAATTCACAGGTTTTTGTAAAATGTCAGACATATCAGTAAGAGAGAAAAGTGTAGGCCATACATTAACACTGGCCTGCACGTCGTAGAGGTCCAGGTTTGTGACGATATAGTCCCACCACCGACTCCTCCAGGATCTCTGGCCCCAGGTGGGAGGGAGACAGGTTCTTCCTCACACGCAGCTTAAACTGGCAGTAGGCCAGCTTGGCTGCCTGGAAGGCCTCCTGATAAACATAAACACACACACACACGATTAGAGATACTGTATGGAATAGGAGATTTACAGAGAAACCAAAACCTCAGGTCTGACATATCAAATTCACAGGTTGTACTGTCTGCAGAATTATTCCATATGTACAGGATGTCCAGATTTCATACCACAGTGGCGATGAAGATGATTCTCTGGACAATCTCCAGGTTGTCTATGTAGCGTCTCAGCAGGCTCTGGGCCTCTAGGCACTCCACAGCATACAGGTCACTGAATCGGGACACGAGCCGTGCTTGGCGAGACGAGTTGTTGAGCTGGGCCCGGGTGGGAGACTCACTCCTCAGGGGGCTGGAGTGGTGGCTATGTCTGGGCAGGGGGCTGGTGGAACGACTCCTCACCAACCTGACAGAGATACAAAGGGAGAGTGGAGAGGAACGTGTTCAAAATATCATTCAAAAGAGGAAAAAGGCAAGTAAAAAAATACATAATTTTCAGCACATTTTGGGCCATATTGTGGGAGGAGGAGATACAGTAAATGGATATGAGATTTACTGTGTATATGTGTGTCCTGCTCACCTCTCTTGCAGCATGCTCTTCTCTGCTGTGAGGAAAGACACCTCATCCCTCAGCAAACGCCCTTGACTCTCAGAGTCATCCAGAACATTCAGCTTCCTCTTATAGGTCTCCACCTGGTCACGGGCCGCACGCAACCTGACACACAGATACACACCATAATAACCTCAGAACATACACATCAATAAGCCAAAGAGGACAAATAATACGCACATGAAAATTGTACTAAACTGTATTTATTCCATTCCTTTAATTAGATTTGTGTGTATTAGGTCGTTTTTGTGGAATTGTTAGATTACATGTTAGATATTGCTGCACTGTCAGAACTAGAAGCACAAGCATTTCGCTACACTCACACATTAACACCTGCTAACCATGTGTCCGCCAGTCTGTAAACCCATTTAACATACCAGTAATTGAATCCAACTTAGACCAGAAAGTTAGTCATACATTACCTGGTGTAGACTTATGTGATCGGATTTAAATGAGTAGGTCCATTGTATGGATTATTAGTGCAGACTTACTCCTGTTTGCGAGACTCCAGCTGCAGGTGAGTGGAGCACAGCGTGCACAGTGTCCATCTTCTGCATGTCACTCTCATGGGTGGCAGACAGCACCCTGATCTTCCACTCCTTCTTCACAGACTCCTGCATGAGCATTTAGCCTTGACTATCATTGTCTTAATCACAATGTGACAGAACAGAATATAATATAACAAATAACTTAATAAAAATAATTTCTACTTAACAAATCATTTTATCTCTGTACAACCATAACAGAACACAGATGATTTCACCTGAATGAGATTGAGGCTGGTGTTGTTGGTGACAGAGGAGGTTGCCATGGGGAAGCAGATCCCCAGCCATGGCAGCAGACGTGATTTGAGCACGTCCACTCCTGCATAGTGACCACCTAACTCAAAAGAAAAAGAGGCATTATTAGACAATTGTTTGGGTAAGGCAAAAAGAGAGGAGTGTTTTAAGAAGCTTAGACACATACCCTCTCTAGCAGTGAGGTTGAGGATGGTGAATAGTTGTCCCTGTATCTTGGAGGTGAGCTTCACCAACTCACAGCACCTGTTCAGATTCTTGTCACAGGTGATGACCTAGGAAGGTGGCAAACTGGGTTGAGAATAATGACCCAACACAAACTGGACATACAATTTAAAGCTAGTCCTTAACTGAAACAATAACAAAGCGGTCGCCCTGCCTCTTTTGGTAAAAAGCTGAGGGATGGGCCTGGAGAAATGTAACTACTCTCAAATTCATAGACAGAGATTATGACCATCCATTATATCAAAATGATAGTTTTAACCATGTTTACATTGTTTACAAACATTGGAGTCAAACAAGCTTATATTTTGGGTTCTGATGGGGTGTGTCTGACAGTTGAACTAAGTACAGTGCCTTGCGAAAGTATTCGGCCCCCTTGAACTTTGCGACCTTTTGCCACATTTCAGGCTTCAAACATAAAGATATAAAACTGTATTTTTTTGTGAAGAATCAACAACAAGTGGGACACAATCATGAAGTGGAACGACATTTATTGGATATTTCAAACTTTTTTAACAATATCAAAAACGGAAAAATTGGGCGTGCAAAATTATTCAGCCCCCTTAAGTTAATACTATGTAGCGCCACCTTTTGCTGCGATTACAGCTGTAAGTCGCTTGGGGTATGTCTCTATCAGTTTTGCACATTGAGAGACTGACATTTTTTCCCATTCCTCCTTGCAAAACAGCTCGAGCTCCGTGAGGTTGGATGGAGAGCATTTGTGAACATCAGTTTTCAGTTCTTTCCACAGATTCTCGATTGGATTCAGGTCTGGACTTTGACTTGGCCATTCTAACACCTGGATATGTTTATTTTTGAACCATTCCATTGTAGATTTTGCTTTATGTTTTGGATCATTGTCTTGTTGGAAGACAAATCTCCGTCCCAGTCTCAGGTCTTTTGCAGACTCCATCAGGTTTTCTTCCAGAATGGTCCTGTATTTGGCTCCATCCATCTTCCCATCAATTTTAACCATCTTCCCTGTCCCTGCTGAAGAAAAGCAGGCCCAAACCATGATGCTGCCACCACCATGTTTGACAGTGGGGATGGTATGTTCAGGGTGATGAGCTGTGTTGCTTTTACACCAAACATAACGTTTTGCATTGTTGCCAAAAAGTTCAATTTTGGTTTCATCTGACCAGAGCACCTTCTTCCACATGTTTGGTGTGTCTCCCAGGTGGCTTGTGGCAAACTTTAAACGACACTTTTTAGGGATATCTTTAAGAAATGGCTTTCTTCTTGCCACTCTTCCATAAAGGCCAGATTTGTGCAATATACGACTGATTGTTGTCCTATGGACAGAGTCTCCCACCTCAGCTGTAGATCTCTGCAGTTCATCCAGAGTGATCATGGGCCTCTTGGCTGCATCTCTGATCAGTCTTCTCCTTGTATGAGCTGAAAGTTTAGAGGGACGGCCAGATCTTGGTAGATTTGCAGTGGTCTGATACTCCTTCCATTTCAATATTATCGCTTGCACAGTGCTCCTTGGGATGTTTAAAGCTTGGGAAATCTTTTTGTATCCAAATCCGGCTTTAAACTTCTTCACACCAGTATCTCGGACCTGCCTGGTGTGTTCCTTGTTCTTCATGATGCTCTCTGCGCTTTTAACGGACCTCTGAGACTATCACAGTGCAGGTGCATTTATACGGAGACTTGATTACACACAGGTGGATTGTATTTATCATCATTAGTCATTTAGGTCAACATTGGATCATTCAGAGATCCTCACTGAACTTCTGGAGAGAGTTTGCTGCACTGAAAGTAAACGGGCTGAATAATTTTGCACGCCCAATTTTTCAGTTTTTGAGTTGTTAAAAAAGTTTGAAATATTCAATAAATGTCGTTCCACTTCATGATTGTGTCCCACTTGTTGTTGATTCTTCACAAAAAAATACAGTTGTATATCTTTATGTTTGAAGCCTGAAATGTGGCAAAAGGTTGCAAAGTTCAAGGGGGCCGAATACTTTCGCAAGGCACTGTACATGAGGCTTTTACATTGTTCATGAATCAGTGGGGTATAGGTCATTCATTTATAAGTCTAAAAATAGATGTAGCAACTAAGGATTCTAGCTTTTAATGTAATCTCAGCTGTGGGGTCAATTTAGGAGACTTTAGTGATTATCTTTATTAATCATATTGAATCCAGGATATGTGCATATAAAATGACTTACCCGTGACTTCCAGTGAGTCAAATGCTTTAGTTGTTCTCTGAAGTATGTGATCATGTATTGGTCCAATTAGGACATGCCTTTCAGGTTCCTACCAAAATGCTCGCGGGGCTTGCTCGAGACACTTGCATTCAGTCACAAGGAATGGTTTCACGGTTGCCATGACGACTGGCGTCGATAGCAACCAAACTCCTAAATCAATGTCATCAAAACAAGTGAATCCCTTTACTGTTACATTGTTACAATTCATTGCGATACAGTGTAACACACATGCCAACGTCAAATTATTGTAATATATTTGACTACATCTAATTAAGTGTGGCGTAATCAAGTAGGCTAATCAACTTATTTTAGAGACATGTTTGGATTTTTTTATTTAACTAGGCAAGTCAGTTAAGAACAAATTCTTATTTACAACGAAGGCCTACCAAAAGGCCACCTGCGGGAACGGGGTTGGGATTAAAAATAAATTAAATAAAAATATTGGACAAAACACACACATCACGACAAGAGAGACAACACTACATAAAAAGAGACATAAGACAACAGCAACACAATGATAACACAGCATGGTAGAAACATAAAAAGAGACCTTAGACAACAACAGCATGGTAGCAACACAACACAACATGGCAGCAGCACAAAACAGGGTACAAACATTATTGGACACAGACAACAGCACAAATGGCAAGAAGATAGAGACAACAATACACCACGTAAAGCAGCCAAACTGGATAGACATTTTAAGGACGAAACAAATGATCAAGGGAAGAAAACATTTGATTGAACCCAAGTGATTCATTCAATCGGCTATGGAATTCCACAACAATATCATATTTCTTACAGACTACTATTATTTAGACAACGATTCATTTACATATAAATACCAATTGTAGCCTTATAAAGGCCTAGTTGGTTACTTTTCAGCCAAAAGATGTAGGTAGTCCTTGTACCAGGACTCTGCATAACGCTGAAGGAAGATGTGTTCACCAGCTTCCTTAGCGAATCGGCCATGTCTGCTCCACTCCCTAAAATCCTAAAAGGTTTAACGCTCCTGGACAACAGTGGGATTTAATATTGGGCGAGAGCCCCGGTGACAGGCGCGGGATCCATTTGTATACCAGCTGTAAAAAATGATTGCCCTTGGCGTTTTGTCCACCTTCGTTACAACCAGTGCCAAGCGCCACCTCAGTTGTGGCAACGGTTTTTTACTCAGAATACAGAGTGAGAATGTTTGTTAAAGCTTGCATTGTTTTCTGGTTATTCCCGAGAAAGAGATGGATAGGATAGCCCACATACAGAGGTGCTTCTACAGTTAGCTCCTTTATGATACAAGTGTAGTCGGCTGTCTGAGATGTAAACGAGACCATTGTAATGTCATACTGTCACAAACGCGTGGGTGTTGTGTCAAGCACAGTTAAAAACAGTGGAGCATAGACAAATTTCCCTAATGAATTTTAGGCCAGTAAATTACACGTACATTTTTGTCCACATAGGTAATTGTCTAAAGAAATGAAAACTAATGAAGTGGCCATTTTAACATTTGGATAAATTATACTTTTCTAACGTTAATATTATTAAACTTCAACAAGCATAACATGTTCTGTGTAATTGGTGAACAAATGGTCTGGACACTCGTCTATTCGGAAGCCCCGCCTGCAAGTTATCTATGGAAAAAATATGAATGGATGATTTATGTGGACTTTTCTATTTTAGAATCCTGCTGCTGGCCTTTTCTATTGGCTGGTTTAGCCAGGAATGAACCATCTGTGATAAACACGGACAACTATCGGCTACAGTGATCCAGCTATGTGACATTTTGATACAAATGCCTCCAATTTAGCATTATTTAATGTTTTTGCTCATATAATTAGTACACTGACAAAAAACTATTAGCAAGTATTAAACCGGACCGATATATATTATTTTATTCATTTGGATGAAGTGGTCTCCTCCACTGTCTTTCCCGACTCCGGAGCTGTCAACCGCAGTCGAAAAGGGAGGGTCATAACATGGCGTCTGAGCAGGTCCGTTTTCAATAGCCTAAGACATTCTTGTTTTTCTGCATTTCACATTCACGGTTTGCTTTTCAAACGTCTGGGGGGTTTAGATTTAAGCATCTACATCAATACGAACTATTTTGAAAGGATTTATTTTAGTCGGACGTTGTAAAGCGGTTTCGGAATATACATACGGTTTTACTCTTCCCAAGCCCTTTATAATGTTTTTTTATGATAGGCTATCGCTCCAAATAACGGATGATTGGCGCAGTTTTCCACGGCATTGGTCAATTTAAACTGGTTGTATTATCCCAAAGCATGAAGTTATCTTTTAATCTGAGTTGAATATGGACATATTCACATTTGTTACGGGAAAATACGAGTGATTTATTTTTAGTCATTGCACACAGACAGAGAGACTCGGGTGTTTAATTTCGTGCATTCTTTAGAGCAGTCTGTCTATCCAGCGACGCCTGCGTTAACGCTAATTAAATACAATGTGGTAGTTTCAGTGTTACAATATATGGTTCTGTTTCTCTGTAGTGAGATATATATTTGTTACGTTGTAACTACATGTGGTAGTTAAATACATTGTTACAATGTATCAACTAGATTAACTAGACTGCAGAGTGGAATACAATACTGTAGTTTCAGTGTGATAGCTAGAACTCTCTTCACCATTCGTCTCACACAGTGAAGTCCATGCTTTGATTAACGGGGACCACCCAAAAAGTGGTGTGTAGATGTCACAGCATCTACACACTTTACACCTGAGCCTTTATACTGATGTTTACTGTTGTGTCTGTTGAAGGAGAGTTCCAACGGGCCTGTGAAGAGGTCTATGAGGGAGAAGGCCATCGAACGGCGGACCACCAACAAGGAGCACAACAGCAACTTTAAGGCAGGCTATGTGCCCATAGAGGAGGAGCGCCTGCACAAGACAGGCCTGAGAGGACGCAAGGGCAACATGGCTGTCTGCATCATCATCCTGCTCTTCCTGCTAGCACTCATCAACCTCATTGTGAGTGCCCAATTACACACAAAAGCTCCTCTGCATTATGTAATCATCCTTGTGTATCTGAATGAACTTTTAACTCAGGCTAGTAGCATGGCACCGGAGAAGATGGCCGACGTTTTACGTGCTCCTAACTGAATGTGTTATTTTGTTTGGTTGATTGTAACTTATTTTTTAAAACTTATTCTGTACATAATGTTGCTGCTACTGTCTCTCATGACTGAAAAATAACTTCTGGACATCAGAACAGCGATTACTCACCACGAACTGGCAGAGGCATTTTTTCCATTTTAACGAGTACGACGAACCCAACATGAAGGATATACTGCTTTCCCGGGAACAGGCCCAAATCCCTGTCATTTGCGTGAAGAGAAGACTGAGAAAAAGAGGACAGAGGACGGGCTGCCTTCTGAGACTTCGTAGGCGATCGAATATACCCCCACTGCCTTCCGTTCTACTAGCTAACATGCAATCATTGGAAAATAAAATCGACGACCTATGAGGAAGATTTAACTACCAATGGGACATTAAAAACAGAAATATCAATGTATATTTGTAAACAACAGCTGGTGCAGGATATCTAAGGAAGTCTCAAGGTTTTGCTCCCAATAGGCAGAGTATCTCATGATAAGCTGTAGACCACACTATGTACCGAGAGAGTTTTGATCTGTATTTTTCGTAGTTGTCTACATACCACCACAGACGGATGCTGGCACTAAGACCACACTCAATGAGCTGTATACTCCATAAACAAACAGGAAAACACTCATCCAGAGGAGGCTCTCCTGGTGGCGGGGACCTTAATGCAGGGAAACTTAAATCATTTTTACCAAATTTCTATCAGCATGTTAAATGTGCAACCAGAGGGGAAAAAACTCTAGACCACTTTACTCCACACACAGAGATGCGTACAAATCTCTCTGACCCTCCATTTGGCAAATCTGACCATAATTCTACCCTCATGATTCCTGCTTACAAGAAAAAAAATGTAAGCAGGAAGCAGCAGTGACTCGGTCTATAACAAGGTGGGCAGATGAAGCAGATGCTAAGCTACAAGACTATTTTTCTAGCACAGACTGGAATATGTTCTGGGATTCTTCTGATGGCATTGAGGATTACACCACATCAGTCATTGGCTTCATAAATAAGTGCATCGATGACGTCATCCCCACAGTGACCATGCATACATACCCCAACCAGAAGCCATGGATTAAGGCAACATCCGCACTGAGCTAAAGGCTAGAGCTGCCGCTTTCAAGGAGCAGGACTCTAACCCGGAAGCTTATATGAAATCCTGCTATGCCCTCCGACGAACCATCAAACAGGCATAGTGTAAATACAGGACTAAGATAGAATCATACTACAACGGCTCCGATGCTCGTCGGATGTGGCAAACCATTACAGACTACAAAGGGAAGCACAGCCGAGAGCTGCCCAGTGACACGAGCCTACCAGACGAGCTAAACTACTTCTATGCTCGCTTCGAGGCAAATAACACTGAAACATAAATGAGATCACCAGCTGTTCCCGGACGACTGTGTGATCACGCTCTCCGCAGCCGATGTGAGTAAGACCTTGAAATAGGTCAACATTCACAAGGCCGCAGGGCCAGATGGATTACCAGGACGTGTACTGTGAGCATGCGCTGACCAACTGGCAAGTGTCTTCACTGACATTTTCAACCTCTCCCTGTCCAAGTCTATAATAATATCAACATGTTTTAAGCATACCACCATAGTCCCTGTGCCCAAGAACACTAAGGTAGCCTGCCTAAATGACTACTGACCAATAGCACTCACGTCTGTTGCCACGAAGTGCTTTGAAAGGCTGGTCATGGCTCATGTCAACACCATTATCCCAGAAACCCTAGACCCAATGCAATTTGCATACCGCCCTAACAGATCCACAGATGATGCAATCTCTATTGCACTCCACACTCCCATTTCCCATCTGGACAAAAGGAACACCTATGTGAGAATGCTATTCATTGACTACAGCTCAGCGTTCAACACCATGGTGCCCTCAAAGCTCATCAATAAGCTAAGGACCCTGGGACTAAACACCTCCCTCTGCAACTGGATCCTGGACTTCCAGACCGGCCGCCCCCAGGTGGTAAGGGTAGGTAGCAACACATCCGCCATGCTGATCCTCAACACAGGGGCCCCTCAGGGGTGTGTGCTCAGTCCCCTCCTGTACTCTCTGTTCACTCATGACTGCACGGCCAGGCACGTCTCCAACACCATCATTAAGTTTGCCGTGGTAAACAGTGGTAGGCCTGATCACCGACAACGACGAGACGGCCAATAGGGAGGAGGTCAAAGAACTGTCCATGTGTTGCCAGGACAAAAATCTCTCCCTCAACATGATCCAAGACAGAGGAGATGATTGTGGACTACAGGAGAAGGAGGACCGAGCACACCCCCAGTCTCATCTACAGGGCTGTAGTGGAGCAGGTTGAGAGCTTCAAGTTCCTTGGTGTCCACATCACCAACAAACTAACATGGCCTAGCACACCAAGACAGTTGTGAAGAGGGCACGACAAAACCTATTCCCCCTCAGGAGACTGAAAAGATTTGGCATGGGTCCTCAGATCCTTAAAAGGTTCTACAGCTGCACCATCGAGAGCATTGGTTGCATCACTGCCTGATATGGCAACTGCCCGACCGCAAGGCACTACAGAGGGTAGTGCGAGTGGCCCAGTACATCTCTGGGGCCAAGCTTCCTGCCATCCAGGACCTCTATACCAGGAGGTGTCAGAGGAAGGCCCTAATAATTGTCAGACTCCAGCCACCCTAGTCATAGACTGTTCTCTCTGCTACCGCACGGCAAGCGGTACCGAAGCACCAAGTCTAGGTCCAAGAGGCTTCTTAACAGCTTCTACCCCCAAGCCATAAGACTCCTGAACATCTAATCAAATGGCTACCCAGACTATTTGCATTGCCCCCCCCCACCCCCTCTTTTACACCGCTGCTACTCTCTGTTATTATCTATTTATAGTAATTTTAATACCTCTACCTAATGTACATTTTACCTCAATTACCTCGACTAACCGGTACCCCCTGTATATAGTCTCGCTATTGTTATTTTACTGCTGCTCTTTAATTACTTGTTCCTTTTATATCTTATTCTTATCTGTATTTTTTTAACTGCATTGTTGGTTAGTGGCTTGTAAGTAAGGTCTACACCTGTTGTATTTGGCGCATGTGACTAATACGTTTTGATTTGCATGGCATCATGATAATGTTAGTTATGGTTATGTTATAACTAGTTATGATCATGACAATATTCAAATCAATATATCCAAATATCTGTACATTTTCCCAACTATCAGATCACTCTAGTGATCTGGACGGTGATACGAATCGGGCCTAGTGGCTGTGACAGTATGGAGTTTCATGAAAGTGGGCTGCTGCGTTTCAAACAGAAGGCAGACATGGGCGTGGTTCACCCACTGCACAAGAGTACTGTGGGGGGCAGGAAGGACCAGGACCTGGTTATCACCGGCAACAACAACCCGGTGAGCTCAGGCAAAACACACTCACTTAGGCAAAACACAGTCAGTTAGTCAAAACCCATTCACCTAGACAACACACACACACAACACACAGGTACAAACACACACTGAATAGATTGAACACACACATGCATTGTTGTAACTAGTCTATACATACACAGATCCCCAATACCCAAATATAAATACATTAACCTTTTGCTGCGTTGGGCTAAATCAGAGTGTTTCTTGGCAACTCTACTTTGAAACAAAAGTGTACACCTCAAACACATGGTTATGGGCTTAAAAATACTTAAATATCACAAAACCATTTGACATAGAAACACCAGATTTTCAGCTGGGTTTAAAAAACTATGTTTTAATTATTCAATTATGAAAAATATGAATAACATTCCACCCATGGGGCCACTGGGTCATTTGACTGCAGAAAAGGGCTACTCAGACTGAATACTCTTACATGTATATGTGTTCCAGGTGGTGTTCCAGCAGGGCTCCACTAAGCTCAGTGTTGAGAAAGAGAAGACGTCCATCACCAGTGACATGGGCATATCCTTCACTGACCCCCGCACTCAGAACACCTTCTTCAGCACAGACTTTGAAAACCACGAGTTCCACCTGCCCAAAGGAGTCAAAATACTCAATGTGAAGAAGGCCTCCACAGAAAGGGTATGTTTCAGGGTTACAGAAGCTATCTAATAAAACAAGTAATTAAACCGTAGGATTGACCTTGCAGTGTGTTACTGTAGATCAAATACATTCTAGAATCTGTTCCTGTCATTGATGAACATCTTGAAAAATCCCAGAAAAAGTGAAGACTCTCTTTCAGATCACCAGCAACGCTTCCTCTGACCTGTCCATCAAAGGGGACAGCAAGGCCATCATCCGTGGCAACGAGGGGGTCTTCATCATGGGCAAGACAGTGGAGTTCAGGATGGGAGGGGACATCGAGCTCAGAGCTGTGAGTGTCACCCCTTACCAAATTTGTAATACATGTATACAATTTGAAAGTCTATGGTGTAGTGTATTCCATTGACAAATATGGTTAACAAGGTATTTCCCTTTGCAGGAGAACAGTATTATTTTGAACGGATCTGTGATGGTGAGCGTCACTCGCATGCCTAACCCCCCAGTGGGGGCCAATGTGTATTTCGACGAGGGCCTGTTGAGATACAAGCTGTGTATGTGTGCAGACGGCACTCTGTTCCGTGTCCAGGTGAAGTATCAGAACATGGGCTGCCAGACCTCAGACAACCCATGTGGAAAGGCCCACTAAAGAGACTGGAACACAAACTGATGTTACACCATCCATCCTCTCCAACAATCAACAGATGGTCTGGCCAACCAGTGTTGAAATACCATAGAATGGTGTACAGTGCATACTCTATATGCTTTCAAAATGTAGCACACCCAGAAACACTCTTTTTTTATGGTGGTCTTTTTGTTTATCTGCATATTCACCTGGCCAAATATATCTAAATAAGTGCTAAAGTATTATCATAGTTTTTTTCTGACTATATGAAGTAACAACAGAAGCAGCACTTTACCAAGCCATCCAGTATTACCAGTATTCTGGATATTACCAGTATTCTGGATATTTCTATTAATCATGACATTTGACATTTATATTTCCGCTGGCAGCTGTTTGTGACTCAAATACAAGTCACCCTGCATTAGGCATCAGCCACTGATCACATAGTGTGGGACACTATATTTATTTATTGATTATGGTTAATTAAGGAGTTATGAGTTGGAGTTAGTGGGATATGTGCGAAATAGGAAAGTTAATTTTAGCCATTCAGTATTGCTGATTGCAGGAGATAATCTGTGCATGTTTAAAGGTCTAGTGTAGATTTTCATGAGTTGACTCTCTGTTAGGAGAATTCTAACAGACTCTCTCAGCACTCTATATTGCTATCTACATCTGCCTTCTCATCCAATACGTGCCAAACACTGTCTCTGTGTCTTCACAAAGGAAGAGATTAGAGTGTCTTTAGTTATGATGCCAAATTGAATTAATTTCCATGTGTCTATAATATATTGCCTAATGTTCAGAAAAGGGAATATACACTATATATACAAAAGTATGTGGACACCCCTTTAAATGAGTGGATTTGGCTATTTCAGCTACACCCGTTGCTGACAGGTATATAAAATCGAGCACACAGCCATGCAATTTCCATAGATAAACATTGGCAGTAGAATGGCTTTACTGAAGAGCTCAGTGACTTTCAACATGGCACCGTTATAGGATCGCACCTTTCCAACAAGTCAGTTAGTCAAATTCCTGCTCTGCTAGAGCTTCCCCGGTCAACTGTAAGTGCTGTTATTGTGAAATGGAAACGTCTAGGAGCAACAACGGCTCAGCTGCGAAGTGGTAGGCCACACAAGCTCAGAACGGGACCGCAGAGTGCTGAAGCACTTAAAAAACGTCCGTCCTCGGTTGCAACACTCACTATCAAGTTACAAACTGCCTCTAGAAGCAACATCAGCACAATAACTGTTATTTGGGAGCTTCATGAAATGGGTTTCCAGCCGCACACAAGACTAAGATCACCATGCACAATGCCAAGCGTCGGCTGGAGTAGTGTAAACTTGCCGCCATTGGACTTTGGAACAGTGGAAACATGTTCTCTGGAGTGATTAAATCATACTTCACCATCTGGCAGTCCGACTGATGAATCTGGGTTTGGCGGACGCTAGGAGAACGCTACCTGCCCGACTGTATAGTGCCAACTGTACAGTTTGGTGGAGGAAAAAAAATGGTCTGGTGCTGTTTTTCATGGTTCGGGCTAGGCCCCTTAGTTCCAGTGAAGGGAAATCTTAACGCTACAGCATACAATGACATACTAGACAATTGTGTACTTCCAACTAAGTGGCAACAGTTTGGGCAAGGCCCTTTCTGGTTTCAGCATGATAATGCCCCCGTGCACAAAGCGAGGTCCATACAGAAATTGTTTGTCAAGATCGGTGTGGAAGAACTTGACTGGCCTGCACAAAGCCCTGACCTCAACCCCATCGAACATCTTTGGGATTAATTGGTACGCCGACTGTGAGCCAGACCTTATCGCCGGTGCCTGACCTCTCTAATGCTCTTGTGGCTGAATGGAAGCAAGTCCCCGAAGCAATGTTCCACCATCTAGTGGAAAGCCTCCCTCAAGAGTGGAGGCTGTTATGGCAGCAAAGGGGGACCAACTCCATATTAATGCCCATGATTTTGGGATGAGATGTTCGACGAGCAGGTTTCCACATACTTTTGGTCATGTAGTGTACTTGCACTAAGATACACTACAGATTAATGCAGTCAGCTGTTTTTTTTGTCTTTTTCTGTGGTATTCATGAAGCTTTTGTTTGTTTCAATTATATTTTGTTAACATGGGTTTGAAACATACTATTGAGTGATTTTGTGCAATATAACATGAAGTGGCAATACTATAAGGGTGATGTTTATCTATTTTGAGCTCATTGGAATTTGTCTAACATGCTTAAATTGTGTATTAAATTATTTCTACGGTAACAATGTGCTTGGAGAAATGTGATAATCTCAAGCAGCAATATGGACTCCATGCTTTAATAGATGTAGGAATTCATTGTTTTCCAATGGAACCTTGAGAATGAGCTTTTGGAAAATATCAATGATTTAACTTATGTTTGTTTAAATAAAGGGATATTCTGTGTTTGGAAAGCCCTGTAATCTGTATTGCTTCTTGTCTCTTGCAGTTTTATTTTCACATTTGAAAACTGCCCTATTTGTACCATATCCCACAATGCCCACTTGGAAGTGTCAATGCATTTACAATGTACTAGCTATATTCTACGTCTACTGCATTTACAGTGTACTAGCTATATTCTACGTCTACTACATTTACAGTGTACTAGCTATATTCTACATCTACTACATTTACAGTGTACTAGCTATATTCTACATCTACTACATTTACAGTGTACTAGCTATATTCTACATCTACTACATTTACAGTGTACTAGCTATATTCTACATCTACTACATTTTACACAGTAAAAGGGCGCATTAACCAAGATTACTTTTATAGCATGAAATCTGTTCCGATCCAGTTATTTATCAATCAATAATAAATCCAAGCTATGGCATAGTTGTCCTTTTCATTAGTTTCTGGCAGCACAGTTAACTGGGAAAGACAAGAAAACAACATCCTGGTGAGACATTAACCATGCCATGTGAATGATTGAGGGAATCAGCATAACGTTTATGCCATTGTTGTGAATGCATGTCTGACTCAACATGTCAATACACACTGAAGACTTTGATCTGAAACTACAGGAGAAAAAGTTGTTGAAATCTGCTACCTTTGCCAATGTACTTGGGAGAGACTGAAAGTCGAGTTGGTTTTGGTTGTATACAATCAGACACGGAGGGGTGAGCGAGTTTTTATCACGCATTCATTTACATTTGTGTGCATGACGTGTGCTAATTTTGCAATGCATGTTTCTAAATTTGAGAGTAATGCGTGTGCTTGGACTTTCTTTGGGTGCTGTTGTATATGTGTTACTCTTGGTATATTAAGGTATATCTATTGAATTTACCTTCAATACTGTATGTGTTCATACATTGTCTTTAATGTTGAAACTCACAAGTCACTAACATTAGTTATCTTTTAGTTCTACCTATGGGCACAGGGCTGTTTGTGATGGCCGTGTCTCAGTGGATGTTCTGTGCTGCAGTGCTGCTCCTCCTCGTCCAGGGGCTCCAGTGTTCTCCGACTCCCCCTGCCTGTCCTGAGTCCTGCCTTTGTCAGAGAGGTCCTCTGTTAAACTGTTCCTCTGCTGGCCTTTCCAAGGCCCCACAACACATCCCTTCCACCGTAAATGATATAGACCTATCTCACAACCTCCTGAACTCCCTTGAACCCTTGTGGCCAAGTTGGGGGCTTAATAATCTATGGCTTGGACACAACAGCATCACTCACCTGTCTCTGTGTGTGGGGAGGAACTGGAGGGGTAAACATGGGAGAATACCCATCTCACACAACAGAGGAAAATGTTTATCTTGGGCCCCAGCCCTGCAGCTGCTGTCTGCTGAGAGGAACCAGCTAGAGATGATCCCTGAGGGTGAGTCACACACACTCTAACACATCAGGAATTGCTTCGCTGTACTATAAATGTAGTTCCACTAATCACAGGTTGCTTTGCCTAACACACATACAGGTAACTGCCAAATTAAATGAAACACTTCAGTAAATGAGGGATACAAAGTACATTGAAAGCAAGTGCTCCCACACAGGTGTGGTTCCTGAGTTAATTAAGCAATTAACATCCCATCATGCTTAGGGTCATATATAAAAATGCCCAGTTGCCCATTATTTTGCCTACCATGGCTAGAAGATCTCTGTGTTTTTGAAAGAGGGGTCTCGAAGGAGCATAGGAGGTTTAATGTGTGTGTGTGTGTTTTTGCTCAGTCATCAGATCTCAACCCAATTGAACACACCTGACAAAGCGTTTTCTACAACCATTAACAAAACACCAAATGATGGAATTTCTTATGGAAGAATGGTGTCACATCCCTCCAGTAGAGTTCCAGGCACTTGAAGAATCTATGCCAAGGCGCATTGAAGCTGTTTTGGCTTGTAGTGGCCAAACACCCTATTAAGGCGCTTTATGTTGGTGTTTCCTTTATTTTGGCAGTTACCTGTGCATTCGGAAAGTATTCAGACCCATTGACTTTTCCCACATTTTGTTACGTTACAGCCTTATTTTAAAATGGATTTTAAAAAATCCTCAATCTACACACAATACCCCATATTGACAAACATAATTAAAAATCAATTTATTAAAAATAAAAAAACAAAGTGCCTTATTTACATAAGTATTCAGACCTTTGCTATGAGACTCAAAATTTAGCTCGGATGCATCCTGTTTCCATTGATCATCCTTGAGATATTTCCACAACTTGGAGTCCACCTGTGGTAAATGAAATTGATTGGACATGATTTGGAAAGGAACACACCTGTCTATATAAGGTCCCACTGTTGACAGTGCAGGTTAAAGCAAAAACCAAGCAATGAGGTTGAAGAAATTGTCCGTAGAGCTCTGAGACAGGATTGTTTCAAGGCACAGATCTGGGGAAGGGTACCAAAAATGTTTTATAGCATTGAAGGTTCCCAAGAACACAGTGGCCTCCATCATTCTTTAATGGAAGAAGTTTGGAACCACCAAGACTCTTCCTAGAGCTGGCCGCCCGGCCAAACTGAGCAATCGGGGGAGAAGGGCCTTGGTGAGGGAGGTGACCAAGAACCCGTTGGTCACTCTGACAGAGCTCGAGAGTTCCTTTGTGGAGATGGGAGAACCTTCCAGAAGGACAACCATCTCTGCAGCACTCAACCAATCAGGCCTTTATGGTAGAGTGGCCGGACAGAAGCCACTCCTCAGTAAAAAGGCACACGACAGCCCACTTAGAGTTTGCCAAAAGGCACCATAATGACTCTCATACCATGAGAAACATGATGAAACCAAGATTGAACTCTTTGGCCTGAATGCCAAGTGTCACTTCTGGAGGGAACCTGGCACAATCCCTACAGCGAATCATGGTTGTGGCATCATCATGCTGTTGGGATGTTTTTCAGTGGGAGGGACTGGGAAACTATTCAGGATTTAAGAAGAAAGGAGATGGATGGAGCAAAGTACAGAGAGATCCTTGATGAAAACCTGCTCCAGAGAGCTCGGGACCTCAGACTGGGTCGAATATTCACCTTCCAACAGGACAATGACCCTAAGCACACAGCCAAGACAATGTAGAAGTGGCTTCGGGACAAGTCTCTGAATGTCCTTGAGTGGCCCAACCAGATCCCGGACTTGAACCCGATCAAACTTCTCTGGAGTGACCTGAAAAAAGCTGTGCAGCGACGCTCCTCATCCAACCTGACAGAGCTTGAGAGGATCTGCAGAGAAGAATGGGAGAAACTCCCCAAATACAGGTGTGCCAAGCTTGTAGCATCATACCCACGAAGACTCAAGGCTGTAATCACAGCCAAAGGTGCTTCAACAAAGTACTGAGTAAAGGGTCTGAATACTTACAGTACCAGTCAAAAGTTTGGACGCACCTACTCTCATTCCAGGGTTTTTATTTATTTTACTATTTTCTACAATGTTGTATAATAGTGAATACATCAAAACTATGAAAAAATACACATATGGAATCATGTAGTAACCAAAAAGTGTTAAACAAATCAAATTAGATTCTTCCAAGTAGCCATCCTTTGCTTTGACGACAGCTTTGCACACTCTTAACATTCTCTCAACCAGCTTCACCTGGAATGCTTTTCCAACAGTCTTGAAGGAGTTTCCACATATGCTGAGCACTTGATGGCTGCTTTTCCTTCACTTTGCGGTCCAACTCATCCCAAACCATCTCAATTGGGTTGAGGTCGGGTGATTGGGGATTGGGGAGGCCAGGTCATCTGATGCAGCACTCCTTCTTGGTCAAATAGCCCTTACACAGCCTGAAGGTTTGTTGGGTCATTGTCCTGTTGAAAAACAAATGATAGTCCCACTGAGTGCAAACCAGATGGGATGGCGTATTGCTGCAGAATGCTGTGGTAGCCTTGCTGGTTAAGTGTGCCTTGAATTCTAAATAAATAACTGACAGTGTCACCAGCAAAGCACTCCCACACCATCACACCTCCTCCACCATGCTTCACGGTGGGAACCACACATGCGGAGATCATCCGTTCACCTACTCTGTGTCTCACAAAGACATGGCAGTTGGAATCAAAAATCGCAAATTTGGCCTCATCAGACCAAAGGACAGATTTCCACCGGTCTAATGTTACTTGGCCCAAGCAAGTCTCTTCTTTTTGGTGTCCTTTAGTAGTGGTTTCTTTGCAGCAATTCAACCATGAAGGCCTGATTCATGCAGTCTCCTCTGAACAGTTAAAAAAAACTGATAAAGCCACACCTCTCCCCTATTTGACCGAGATAGTTTGTGTGTATACATTGATATGTAGGCTACGTGTGCCTTTTTAATAATGCATGTAGTTCTGTCCTTGAGCTGTTCTTGTCTAATGATGATCTGTATTATGTCATTCTGTATTATATTTCATGTTTTGTGTGGACACCAGTATGAGTAGCTGCTGCTTTTGCAACAGCTAATGGGGATCCAATAAAATACCAAAACCAAACATTTGATGTTGAGATGTGTCTGTTACTTGAACTCTGAAGCATTTATTTGGGCTGCAATTTCCAAGGCTGGTAACTCTAATGAACTTATCCTCGGCAGCAGAGGTAACTCTGGGGCTTCCTTTCCTGTGGTGGTCCTCATCAGAGCCAGTTTCATCATAGCGCCTGGTTTTTGCGACTGCACTTGAAGAAACTTTCAAAGTTCTTGAATTTTCTGCATTGACTGACCTTCATGTCTTAAAGTAATGATGGACTGTCATTTCCCTTTGCTTATTTGAGCTGTTCTTGCCATAATATGGACTTGGTCTTTTATCAAATAGGGCCATCTTCTGTATACCACCCCTACCTTGTCACAACAACTGACTCAAACACATTAAGAAGGAAAGAAATTCCACTATTAAACTTAAGGCACACCTCTTAATTTAAATACATTCCAGGTGACTATCCCATGAAAGCTGCCATCAAGGCAAATGGTCGCTACTTTAAAGAATCTCAAATATAAAATATATAGTTTAACACTTTTTTGGTTACTATTCCATGTGTTATTTCATACTTTTGATGTCTTCACTATTATTCTACAATGTTGAAAATAGTAAAAATAAAGAAAAACCCTGGAATGAGTATATGAGTCCAAACTTTTGACTGGTACTGTTAAGATATTTTATCAAGGTTTAAGATAAATGATTAAATAATTCTACCCAGAAACTTAACCATTAGGATTAGAGGTTATGTAGCATGAACAAGGAGTAATTAAAAATAATAAACACAGCTCCAACTGGGTTGGAGGGGCGAAGAGAGGAATGCATGTGTGTGCCTAACGAAAACAAAGAGGATCCTTAACCTATGTTTGAACCAACCTGGCTATATATCTGTGAAGAAAAAAATAAGACAGCGAGAGCCCCTCCAGGTTTTCCGTATCTGGGGGGGACTGGAACTGTCTGCTAAGTGGTAATAAACTGTGGTGAGACTTCAGGAGATAATCCAGATATAGTGTGTAATGTATATGCGTTAGTGGGTTGGAATGGACTTTTGAAGCTGCTTTGTCTTTGTCAGAGAAGAGGATCTAAAACATTATTGGACGAAATGTGAGGTATATAAACCAATGTACATGGTATTATGACCAGAGCGCTCTCGAGAATAAATGTTATTGGCTAATTTTGATTGACTGGCCTCTGTCTATTTTATGCAAATAAGAATCTTACAAATTCTTATAAAACAGTGTTTTAAATTGAATTGGTTGTTGAACACATAAGAACTAAATTCATCTAACAGGTACTGTATGTAAATGTGATATTTCTGATATTTTTATAACATTTGCTAAACTTTCCCAAAAAGTTTTGTTTGGTCTTTATGGGCTATTGTGTATAGATTAAACAGGAAAAAAACAATTGAATCCATTTCAGAATAAGTCTAACGTAACAATGTGGAAAAGGTCAAGGTCTAAATACTTTCTGAATGCAACGTACACGCACATGCATGAACACCCATACTCTTATGAATGATTATCCAACATAATTAGGACTTTGCTCTTTTCGGAAATGATTAAACTGGCCCAGTCAATCACAAAATGAATTTGACAAATCATTGTACAATCTTCAGCCAATTGTAGACGCTGTTTACTGACATTCCAATGGTTCATCAGAGGGTGTAAAAAAGTGTAATGATTGTGTTTTAAAAGGAGGAAAATGCCTCAATCATAATTTTACAGTAGCATTATCTTACTTTTTAAAAAATGCCATCAAAGGAGTTGAACCTTTTAGTTGTGTATGCATTCGCTGATGATTGCGTTTTCTCCTTGTTTGAGGTTTGTGAGGACTGTAGGCAGTTGCTCTGTGAGACAGGGGCCTCTCCGTGCTGCTTGGTATTCTGCTCAGTCTCCTAGCGCTCCTCTAAGGAAGCCCAGACCCACAATGCCTCACTTCAGCACAGCAGTGTCAGCCTAGTGAAAAGAGGAGACCGCAGGAGAGACTGAAAATCAGTGTAAACTAAATTCTGTCAACAGAAATCCTTGGCCTGAATCAGTCATAACATTTCCATTTTAGCAAACACTCTTATCCAGAGTGACTTACAGGAGCAATTAGGGTAAAGTGCCTTGCTCAATAGCACATAGGCAGGTTTTTCACCTAGTCATCTCAGGATTTGAACCAGCAACCTTTTGTTACTGGCTAAATGCTCTTAATCACTAGGCTACCCAACCCTAGTCATTTGTATATACTCTAGCCAGGACATACTGTTTAGCATATAATTGATTCAAAACAAATCTGTGCCAAGTACAAAACCATTTGATTGTCAATAACTCAGTGTCCCCAATGTCTTGTAGTAATAATGCCTCTGTGTCTTTGTTACCGTCACACCGTAGTACTGTACACCGAGATGTCACCACAATGGCCCAGGGAAGTAAACCCTATAGTGGGGGTAAACAAATGCTATCAGTGCCTCCTAGTTCAGTCATGTCAGGTATAGGGAGCAGGTGTTGCTGTGGCTTCCCAGGCAGGTAGGCAGGGACATGTAAGGGCAGGTATTCATTCATCTCAGGATGGTCCCCTGCTCGTAAAGCTATGGGAGGAATGTCATGTCAGCTTACTGCCCACATACAGAACAAAGATGAGAAGGGGACTTCTGTGATCATATAGTCAACCACCTCATGATTACCATCCTCTGTGCATTACTGAGGACAAACAGGTGCCATCCTAGTCATCTGTGACATTATGCCACTAATGTGAGGACTATGTTGGTGCGCTGTCCACTAGGCCTGGGAGGCAGTGAGTTCCTGCAGGTGCTTCAGCTCTCCCACAACAGGATCTCTGGCCTGCAACCTGGAGATCTTTGCAGGTGCCCCCATCTGAGAGAGCTTTGCCTGCAGCACAACCACATATCCAACCTCCACCCACATGCCCTCAAGGACCTCCCAGAGCTCAGGGTAAGTAAAAATCATTAATAGTAACTACTGCATCACAACATGTTATCTGGTTACCACCTGACCCAAACCTCACCTGAGCTCAGTACTATAAAACAGATTTCTGACATACCTATCATTTTCATAATGACATCCTTCAAAGGTCCTGGATCTGAGCTTCAACCGGTTGACCACAATCTCTCCATCCGCCTACCTGTCGCTACGTAACCTGAATGCCCTGGTGGAGGTGAGTGGTAACAGGTGGAGGTGTGACTGCAGCCTGCGGAGCGTGAGGAGGTGGATGGCCTACGATAGGCAAAGGGCCCAACAGCAGATCTGGAGGGGGGTTGTGTGTTCCTCCCCCTCCACCCACACAGGTAGAGACCTGCTACACTTGGAGGACAGTGACTTCACCTGCTCTACAGCGGAGAACAGGGAGGGGCTCCACCAGGATGTGACAGTGACTGAGGGGACGGAGATCCTGCTGCCCTGCGGCACCCTGCGGCAAGGTAACACACCCAGACAGGAAGCTGCTGCCTTTCACTTGTTGCATTACACCAATATTACATTTGTTTGTAACAACTTACATTTCAGATCAATCATATAAGATGTGATGTGAATAAAGTAGCAGCCTTAATGATAAAAAAATGTAATCATGCTTGGCTTTGACAGTAATACACTGATGTATTTGTTCTAGATTCAACATGGTGGACGACTAATGGACAAGTTTCTGGAAGTCAGATGGGCCTGCTGATCAGTGAAATCACAGAGGAAGACGCAGGGCTGTACGTGTGCATGTCTGGGCCAGAAGAGCAGTATATATCTGTATTTAACATCCATGTTCATAAGACACAGAGGAAAAGCAGAGGCACCAGGAGTTTACACGGGGAGAGGAAGCTGATACACACAGAGGTAGGCAGCCTACAGAGGGAGGGTCAGGGGACAGACCTGAACTCTCTAGATCTCCACAGGGCTTCTCAGAGAACACAGTCTGACCTGGTCCTGGCTGTCTGCCTGTCTGTATTCATCACCTTCCTGTTAGCATTTATACTTGGTGCTCTTGCCAGACCTCTCCTGGACCCTCTCTGGAGGAGGTGCTGTAACCGTACCAAGCAAAGCTCCTCCCCAGCCCAGTCGGTCTCCTCTGCTGGGCAGGGCCCCTACGACAATGGCGCCTATTCAGATGAGGCGCAGGAGGAACTAGGAACACACAGGGAGAGTAGTGTGACATTCAGAGGACATCCTTCAGAAATAAGGGATCAGAGTAGCATTCCATACTATGATACGGTGGCCAATGGCAGACAGGACAACCTCGCTGGGGAATATGATGCAACATATGAGAATGTTTATGCAAAGGATATCTCACACCCCTCCCTTGAGGTCCATCACCCACCTGACGAGAAGCCCAGGGCACAGGACTCTGTCAGCTCAGGCAGCTCCCAACAGGACAGCCCAGAGACAGACACCCATAGTGGAGAACTCTCTGATGTCTCTCTGAGTGAACCACAAGTGGGTGCTCACCCAGTCCATACCCACCATGGCATGGAGTTTGAACCCATCCCTGACCCAGAACAGTTGCAGGGATATCGAAGCTCGTCCGTGTCTTCAGACTCTGACCAGGAGAGGCTGGATAGGGATCAGGATATGCACTGGCCCAAAAACTATTTGGCTCAAAGATTGGAAGAGAAGTGCAAGACCCAGAACAATCCCTGGGAGCATCAATCCCTCCAGAAGGAAGATGACTCCTTTGAGCAGAGTTCAGATTTCCCTATGGTTAAACAAGTTGATGTGCCACAGATCAAGATCGGCAGCGTGGGTGAGATCCCTGGATTTACAGCTGAGCCCTTTACAGATTGGAAACCAATCAAGGCAGATCCAAACCCCATGGAGCCTGAGCTGTGGAATGACAGTGGAGAGAGCTTTGAGTTCCCTGATTCTATCCGAGGTGCATCGGTACAGTCCAGCAGTCAATATCTCTCGGGTTCTGCTTTTGACGATCAGTTGAGAAAGAAGTATGAACAAGCTCGGAATGAAGAACCGCTGGTGCAAGACCAGAGGGAGAATAATAAGCTGCTGGAGCTGAACCTAAATTACAGTGGGAATGAACCTACAGTGTACACTGTGAACCCAGAGACTGAGATAGTGAAGGAGAAGATGATTGTCCAGAATGTGGGTGAACTGATACAGGAAGTTCAGAGTGCTCTGAAAACACAGGAGTGCTATGATATGTCCAGTGATCGTGGGGATGAACCCACAAAGTACACAGTGAACGAGGAGGATTCAGCTCAAGTTCCAGATGTCATGTACAGGGATCCATCTCTCACTCTTGGCACCAAAGAGACAGTGTCTCCAAGGAAAACTCTCAATATTGGCTTTAAGAAATACACAAAGCCCCTTCCACAACTGTCTTTGCCAAAAACATCCCTCCCTTTCTCCACCTCTTCAGACTCTCAAACTCAACTCTTCTATGTCCCACCACTTGGGAGACGTCTGGATAGCCATCCCCCTCAGGAAGCTCCACCTGCTGCCCCAAGAACATCCCCATCCTCTGGCTCATCCTCTTGTAGAACCGGGAGCGAGGATCAGACTACAATGAACCGAAAAAGAAAAGAGAAAGCTAAGATCCCTGACGTCACATATAGGGATTACTCTCTCAGATCTGGAGACACATCAACTAAAGTATCTTTCTCTCCAAGAAAATATCTAAATATTGGCTTCTCCAGCGAGAGTTCTCAATATCAACATGAGTCTGTGACAAGGTACGAGAGTGTCACCAGAACAAAGTGTGTAGACTTAGATGAAGACAGCAAGCTTCGTCCCCAAATATCTTTGCCCAAAACATCACTCCTTTCCACCACCTCCTCAGACAGGGTCAGAGCTGAGGAGCCATCAGTTAAAATCTACATCCCTGGACTTCAGAATATTCAGCCCCCTCAGGAAGCTCCACCTGCCAAATCATCCTCTTCCAGCTGTGAGAGTGGAGATGAGACTCCAAAACACACAATGAAACCAGCTAAAGCCATCACAGATTATTTTTCCCCAAGGAGAACACTCAATATCAGCTTTAACAACTCAGCCAGTACCACAGATGAGGTGGAGAGGAAGACCGAAGCAGAGGACAGGTGGGATCAGCCAAGGCTTGGTAAAGTGAAGGCGCTGTCAGAGAGAACACGAAGGGACACAGAGGAAAGTTCTACAGACATGACTGTTTCTTTCTCCCAAATAAGAGCGCTCAATATCAACTTTGATGCCTTAGACAGCAGCACAGACGAGGTAGGGAGGAGTACCGGAGCAGACTACAGTAACCCTACTGAAGAAATCAGTCCCTCTCCCCAACTGTCATTGTACGAAACATCACACTTTTTCTCCACCCCCACAGATGAGGCGAGGCCTATAGGAGAGTATTCACTCCAAATTCCCCAACACAGGAAGCACTTAGTTGTAGACATCCAGCCCCCCCTGGCTTTACCGGATGCCCCAGCAACACCTCCACCATCCCCAGAGGGAGAGGAGGCAGCAGGGTCTGGATGGAGGAGTAGGGAACAACAGATGAGAGCCATGGATGGATTTGGCTGTAACTCCATGACACAGGGAGACAGGAGCTATATGGGGTTAGTGGTTGCTAAACCATTCGGCATATCTCGTCCATATCAGAGCGTTACCTCAGAAACCATTATGACCACCCGGTGTAGTGAGGTCTCTACCTCTGGTGTCCTCAATATGACCTACTCCAACTCCACCCTCCATTTTGAAACACACAAAGAGGGCAGTGAAGTTTGAGAGCTACAACTGTAATTGTTTGTACTGATTAAAGAAATCACCTGAGAAGTTAATGCAGCAGATGAAAGTTGTTAAAACGTAAGTTGTTTATTTTACAGAATCATACTGTTATTACATTGTTGTAAATGAGTGTAACACCAGACATGTTTGTCTTAATGAAAATAGCTGTTTAAGTGACTGAATTATTTCAGACTGAGGCAAATAAAAGGTGGGACCATTAAAACCCAATTTCCCAGATTCATATCCACCTACTTTACTCACTCAGTACCCTACTCCCCTCTATTTTGCTACAAAATTCTCTTCATGACACTATCATAAATAAACCTGTAATGAAAGTCACCCATATTGTGTTTGATGTTTTTATATCAGTTGATCTATGGGTACCTGGATAATAAGGTGCACACATGACGTGGTAATTACTGTGGTAATGCAATAGTAAAAATACATTAGGCCTACAGTAGCGGAATCAAACATGATCCTGTGCAATTTAAAAACACAGAACGAACATCAATCACAAACCACATTTGAATCTTTCTGTAAAGGAAGATGGCAAAGCAAAAATGAATGACAACAGTAAGTTAATATAGAGATACTGTAGGTTACAGTGAAAACACATACTGTACATACATATACAGGGTTGTTCAACCTCCTGCATTACCAATGTAGAACACCATCTGAATTAGACTTATTAGTGTGCAGTCCAGCCACTAGCGCCATCTCCAAAAACCTAATATAGACAAATATACTGATGACTGGACAGGACAGCCAAAGCATCATGGATCACTGATAGGTGGAGATCTCATGTGACCTTACTACTTCATAAATTGATCCATTTACTGTATATGCTTTAGTTGTGGATAAGATGCCACTGGGTTTGACATGTCAAAAGATCTGACACCATTCTTACAACGCAGTCTCATGTTCATTTCAGTTCATGTCCATTTGTTTGAGAGACTGACTGTTGTTTTTACTGTGTGTGATAGGGGGAGGGGTTGGCAAATGAAGGAGGGAACTCCTCTTCCTCAAATGAGGTTACATGTGTGTTTCAGCTCTGAATATACACAATCATGGTTTTCATAAAGCGTTAAGACAACATGGAGGATATCAAATGAAGCATAAATTCCTGTACAAAAAACAAAACAAGTTTTCAAAAATCTCATCCATTCTGACGGAGAGCGTGCAACGTTTCACTCATGACAATTGAGCGTCACATCACAGCCAGAGAAAAGTTTATACATGTGTTACAAGAACATTAGCAAAAGCATAGCATCGTCACAGGGGTCTAACTCTAACCCTTCAATGTCTATGGTCTAACCCTTCAATGTCTATGGTCTAACACTAACCCTTCAATGTCCATGGTCTAACCCTAACCCTTCAATGTCCATGGTCTAACCCTAACCCTTCAATGTCCATGGTCTAACCCTAACCCTTCAATGTCCTTGGTCTAACCCTAACCCTTCAATGTCTATGGTCTAACCCTTCAATGTCTATGGTCTAACCCTTCAATGTCTATGGTCTAACCCTTCAATGTCTATGGTCTAACCCTTCAATGTCTATGGTCTAACCCTTCAATGTCTATGGTCTAACCCTTCAATGTCTATGGTCTAACCCTTCAATGTCTATGGTCTAACCCTTCAATGTCTATGGTCTAACCCTTCAATGTCTATGGTCTAACCCTTCAATGTCTATGGTCTAACCCTTCAATGTCTATGGTCTAACCCTTCAATGTCTATGGTCTAACCCTTCAATGTCTATGGTCTAACCCTTCAATGTCTATGGTCTAACCCTTCAATGTCTATGGTCTAACCCTTCAATGTCTATGGTCTAACCCTTCAATGTCTATGGTCTAACCCTTCAATGTCTATGGTCTAACCCTTCAATGTCTATGGTCTAACCCTTCAATGTCTATGGTCTAACCCTTCAATGTCTATGGTCTAACCCTTCAATGTCTATGGTCTAACCCTTCAATGTCTATGGTCTAACCCTTCAATGTCTATGGTCTAACCCTTCAATGTCTATGGTCTAACCCTTCAATGTCTATGGTCTAACCCTTCAATGTCCATGGTCTAACCCTTCAATGTCCATGGTCTAACTCTAACCCTTCAATGTCCATGGTCTAACTCTAACCCTTCAATGTCCATGGTCTAACTCTAACCCTTCAATGTCCATGGTCTAACTCTAACCCTTCAATGTCCATGGTCTAACTCTAACCCTTCAATGTCCATGGTCTAACTCTAACCCTTCAATGTCCATGGTCTAACCCTTCAATGACTATGGTCTAACCCTTCAATGACTATGGTCTAACCCTTCAATGACTATGGTCTAACCCTTCAATGACTATGGTCTAACCCTTCAATGACTATGGTCTAACCCTTCAATGTCTATGGTCTAACCCTAACCCTTCAATGTCCATGGTCTAACTCTAACCCTTCAATGTCTATGGTCTAACTCTAACCCTTCAATGTCCATGGTCTAACTCTAACCCTTCAATGTCCATGGTCTAACTCTAACCCTTCAATGTCCATGGTCTAACTCTAACCCTTCAATGTCCATGGTCTAACTCTAACCCTTCAATGTCCATGGTTTTGAGACCTCTTGAATGATAATCCCAAAAGTCATCCTGATCTAATGCCTGACCACTGTGTGTGCGTTCGCACGGGTGTGTTGAGCAAGTAAAGCAAACTCCAGAAAAAATGTTGAGAAAAAAAAGACAAAAAATGTACAAACCTACAGCTTAGAAACATAGATTGGTCACGTAAACCATGAATGCTGGCCAGTCCACTAACAACTGACCACTGCACTGTAATAAGAGTTTATAGGCAGCACTGCTGATTGGTTGTGGTATGAGGTCAACTGAAGCCTTCGCAGGGGGCTAAAATAGTTTAGCACAGGCTGGTGGTATCATAGTGAGCATGGGGATGAAAGCCACTGGGGGCTCAAATCACTGGCACAAATGACTTATAGTAAACTGTGGAGGTGTCATCGTCCATCTGTAACAGCTTTAGGGACCATGGCTAAAATAACAACTACTGTAACACTCAGCCTGACAATGTACTTCTTTAAGAATTCCAATTCAACCCAAATATAGGACAAAACTGATAGAAAAGATGGGTTCTGTAGGTTATAAAGAGACAAGCACAGATCAAGTTCAAAGCACGGATATACAATATTCAAATGTGCCCAGGTCAAAATGACCTTGATTTAAGACTAAGACCGACTGTTCAAAAGGGAGGGATTTTGTTTGTTTAATTCCTCC